>NW_008657864.1:0-3867 GCF_000695815.1 Acanthisitta chloris | reverse complement strand
TAGGGAAAGTAATCTTTTCAGCTGAGCAACTAAAATGAAAGCTTACTTTTTTGTAAGCTTATGAAAGGAAATTAGTGCATGGGCATTTTACAGACCTTAGCGTTGAAGGTTTGAGGTGAAGTGACAGTAACTTTCTGTAAGTGGAGTGAGCACAGTCTCACTGTCCAGTACACTGAGTTTTTTGACTAGGAAATGAGTGGGTAGCTTTATAGCATGCTGTCGAGATTTTCTTGTAAAAGTTTTTATTGGAATATTATATGACTGCAGTACATGGTAAAATTAAAATGCAATTTTTTTCAACAACAGACTTGGGTGCATCTCTAGGGGGATCTAGAGGAAGATGTCTAAGCCATTTTTTCCCCCGTACAGTTAGATCAGTTAATTTAAGAGAGTGTGGATTGTTTAACAGAACAGTTCTTTTCTGGCTCCATCATAAAGATTTTGAAAATGTCTATTGTCAGACTAAAATATGTAAGAGGAATGCAACCCCAACATTGCAAGGTTACACGAGGGTTAATTCTTGTAACAGAATCTAAGTGTAGCACAGATTGCAGATTTGTTTTATGTTTGCCGTGTAATAGTCTCATTCCAGAATTATGCAAGATAATTTCCCCTGCTTTTAATCAAACTCCCGTTTTAAAATATGTTTAAGTTTGTAATTGATATGTCTGAGAAAGGCTAGACACTCTTTTTAAGCCAGAGACTGCAGATGAGAAATGTCAATTAAACTTTTGTTAATGCAAACTTGAGGGTGAGGTTGAAGATAAGAGATTTAGTGAAACACATTGACCTTAATCTGGGCTCTGCAATAAATGTAGATTAAATCCTGCCTCAAAGTATTTGTCTTCTGAAATTGGAAGTAGGAGAGGGAAAAGACCAGAATAGTTTCTGATGTCTTCTCATACACTTCTATTTATACAAATCTCAAGCTGGGTTGGAAAAAGAAGACAAATATCAAATCCAAGTGCTGTTTGATAGCTGCAAATTCACGACTGACTTGAATTTCCAAATTTACTGCACTTTTCAGATCCTCTAAAGAAAGATCTTCCAGAGACAAAGAGCGTTCGAGAGATCGTGATAGAGCGTCGCGCGACAAGGATCGAGGCTCGAGGGAGAGGTCGCCGCGGGACAAGAAGCGTTCGTACGAGAGCGCGAACGGGCGCTCGGAGGAGCCACGGAGCTCAGAGGAGCGCGAAGCAGGGGAGATATAACTGGCTGTGTATTCACCTGATCTCTAGCTTCCTATGGAGTTGCATACTTTGGTTTAGTTTACAGTTGTTCAAAGGGACACCAGTGAGCGGTTCCAGACACTGATCCAACTAGGGTAGATGTACAGTATATAAAAGTGGTTATAACCAAGTCAGAATTAAACCCCATCAATTAATGATGCCTAAAGCTGGGTCCTGGACTTCCACCAAGTTGTAAAACTTTTCTGAAAAGATTTCTCTTTATTCAGGACAGCAGTTTTATGTACCACGATGCAGATCTTGATGTTTTTAATCTCCTTTCCAATACAAGTTAGTGAACAAATTATATTGTACTACTTGCCTTGGGTGCTTTTGAACCTTTATAAATTCTCCAATTCTGCTCCAGTCAAAACAGCAGCATTGACAGGTTGTATTGGGGGGGGCGGGGGGTGTTTGTTTGCTTTTTTTGTAAGAGGGTGGGTGGATGGATATTAACTTTTACTCTAAGGTTATGTTCCCAGTGTTGGGTTTTGTTTTTTTGTTTGGGATCCTAGGAGTTGATTACAGTGGGAGCATTTAGACAGGAATGTGTGCTGGAGAAAGCGGAAATGTCTTTTTACAGTGCCTATTTAGACTTGGAATTTGAACAGCTGTTGCATTACATCTTTTTTTATTTCTACTTAAATTTTGAAATCAAAGCCAGTCCCATATCTGTACCATTTGATTGGTATGTGTTCAATAAATTTGTTTTTTTCCATAAGGACTCTTTCTGCTTTTTCTTGTGGGGTGCATCCTTAATTGTATTAAAACAAACAAAAAAACAAACAAAAATCAAGCACAAAAATTATTAAAAATAAAATTTAAAAAAGAAACCATATTGTCCAATAACTTAACAAGGATATACTGGTCTTTTAAGGTGTTTAATTAGCAGTTCAGTCTTTTTAAAACTAACAGCTGGTTATTAGAATTTTTAACACAGATGTGCTCTAGGAGAGGCAATCTGTCTGATCACAGTCGTGACCATCCTAAAATCTTACAAAGGAGAAACAGGTGGAGTCAGAATCATAGAGTGGGTTGGATTGAAAGGGACCTTAAAAATCATCTAGTTCCAGCCTCCTTGCTATAGTCAGGGACACGTCCCACTAGCCCAGGTTGCTCAAAGTCCCATCCAGCCTGGCCTTGAACAGTTCCAGGGATGGGGTGTCTACAGCTTCTCTGGGCAACCAGTTCCAGTGCCTCATCAGCCTCACAGGGAAGAATATATTCCTAATATCCAATCTAAATCTACTCTTTCAGTTTAAACCCATTCCCCCTTGTTCTACATGTTCCTGTAGAAGCTCTCCTGTAGCTCGTTTAGGTACTGGAAGGTCTGTCTGGAGCTTTCTCATCTCCAAGGTGAACAACCCAAACTCTCAGGCTATCTTCAGAGGAGAGGTGCTCCAGACCTCTGGTCATCTTTGTGGCCTCCTCTGGGCCCACTCCAACAGGTCCATGTTTTTGTGTTGGGGACCCCAGGGCAGGATGCAGCTACTCCAGGTGGGGTCTCACCAGAGCAGAGGGGCAGAATCACCTCCCTCGACCTGCTGGCCATGATGCTTTGGATGCAGCCCAGGACACAGTTGCTCTCTGGGCTGCAAACGCACGTTGCCAGCTCATGTCCAGGCTCTCATCTACCTGCACCCCCAAGTCCTTCTCAGCCTGGCTGCTCTCCAGCTGTTCTTCCCCCAGTCTGTATTTGTGCTTGGATTACCCTGGTCCAGAACCTTTCGCTTGGCCTTGGTGAAGTTGAGATTCATGTGGACCCACCTCTCAAGCCTGTCAAGGTCCCTCTGGCTGCCATCCCTTCTCTGCTCGTGTTGACTGCACCTCACAGCTTGGTGTCATTGCCAGTGTGCTGAGGGTGCACTCAATCCCAATCCATGTCACGGGCAAAGCATAAAGGGATTGCTTTCCATTCTGTCGGATTGAAAGTGGTTTGGGGCGTTTGAACTACTATATGCCCTACTTCCACACAGAAAAATTTAGAGATCAGTAAAGTCTCCTCCTTGAGATCACACCACTGAATTACTTAATAGTGATGCTTAAGTGATGCCGTTTTTGTAACGATTTATTCAGCAGGTTCTGCAGACTCTGTGTGTCCCCAGTGCGAGTGCCTCTGTAGGCCTGGTAACTGCCAGAATATATATACCACAGCACATTCACGGTGTGCTTTTCTTCCTCAGTGTCTTTTCTGGAGCAGCTTCAGTGTGGCCAGAACACGTGTCATAATTCTAACACAGAAGATAGTTTAGCTGTATTTTGGCTGAAAGCTAGAAAGGACCTTTACACCTCTGTGAGGACTTGCATCCAACATGGCACACACACTCCATTCTGAATTCACATCATTTTAAGCTCCTAAAGAAATACTGTAATAGTGATGACTAACTACTTAGCACTTTTTTTTTATTTACCCATTTGAAATCTGAGCATGAGTTTCCTTCCTGATAATGTTCTATGATTTCCTGGCTGGCCCAGCTGTGTGATGAATGGAAGTTCCCAGGGTTTGTCCATCTGGCACAGCCACACTTTGAGTGCTTGATAACATCTATCATAGCACCGTTAGTGGAACTCTAGTAGTGTATCAAGAGGTGAACAGTCATTTCTAGGTACATCTTACATAGAATCAGCTGGGTTGGAAGAG
>NW_008657863.1:5230-5557 GCF_000695815.1 Acanthisitta chloris | reverse complement strand
GGACAGGTTTCCAGAGCTCTGCCTTCAAAAATGAATAGGGCTTTAAAAACAGCAGCTGAAAATAGCTGCACCTTGCTGAATGTTTGTTTTATCTCCAAGTCAAGACTGTGCCCTCCCTGTGTAAACAGAAAATGAATGTGAACTCTATCATCTGAGCCCACATCTTCCAGCAAGATACAAGTACTATGTTTCTGGTATAGTAATATACTTAGAAATATCTTCCTTTAAGCCTCCTTATTCCACTATGATGAGCCACCTATTATGACAGAATGTTGCCAGGAGTTGATACTTCTCTTAAATAAAATTGACTCTACTTGAAAGAGAGGG
>NW_008657863.1:0-5146 GCF_000695815.1 Acanthisitta chloris | reverse complement strand
AGCAGGAATAAAGGAAAACCAAGGCACTAGAAAATAAATCAGGGGCAAAAGTAATAGCAAATAGGAAATATGAAAGATGTGAGATGAGAGGGGGTGGAAAGAGAAAGCAACATTTACATGTATGTAAAGGGGAAAAGTACCAAGGAAATAACTGACACTGATGTCATTGATTCTCAGTTTTTCCTAACTGCAAAAGAAAAAAGTATTGGCATTATGAAACTCTGCAAAGAAAAAGGGACCTTCCCTGCACTGGTAGAAGAGAATTTCAGCAGCTTGGCAAGATAACCCACCCACAAGTGCTTTTCTCAGTATTGGCCATTGATAGATGGAAGTTCTAGGATTATCTCAGTGCAAACGGAAAAGATTTAACCCCAATTGCAGTTACCTGTGCATTTGTTATAAGTAAAACTGATTTGGGGGATTAAATAACAGCTTTGTTGAAATCCACAGCAAAAGTACTGACTTTATTTGTGAGGATCACACCTGTGTATTTCTTCCCTTACCTTGAACTTCAGTATTTTTGGGCCAGCTCCTCTATGGAAGCAAAATTGCTGCACTGACCTTGGGATGCCACTTCATTTTAGATTTAATAATGGCAATTTCATGGTATGCCTAGTTTAAACTGCTTTGAGCAGGAAGATGGACCAGGTGATTTTCTGAGGTCCCTCTCAACCTGAATTACCATATGTTCCTATGATTTAAAATTCTAGAGTTTCAACTGTTACAGGTTTAGAAAGTGCCTTTTAAAAAGAAAGTTGTCTTTTCGCATTGTTCTGTTTAAAGCAGAAGTGAAGCTCTCGCTGTAAGCCTCAATGAGACATTCCAGACATCAAATATTAAACCACCAAATGAAACCCTGAACAAAATGTCTCTGACAGTGTCTGTAACAATAATTTTCCTTAATGAAATGAAATCTCCTAATCTAGTCTTTGGTAGAAAATGAGAAACTCACCCAGCCACCGTTCGCATCTATCCATTCAGCTTTGTTGTTTATGATGTACTCTGTGATGAAATAGGAGATCTGCTCCTTCTCCTCTGCAGTCAGCTGAACTCCATGCTCTTGAAGCTTCTTAGTGAGAAGACCTCCAAACGTAAATATGGTCATAATTCGTCCCCAGTTAGTATTTCCATCAGCAAACTTTTCTTCCATGACACCATTGAAAATTCTCTTGGCAACAGCTACAGAGGAGATATCAACCCTGTCCAAGAGTGGTCCAAGAGCCTCCTCGGTTTGCTCTTGCAGTGAAGAGGCAATGCTTCTCAGGACGTGAGCAACCCTGGTTTGGGCTGGTCCGAGGTGTGATTCCTGAAGCACATATTGCAGATAATCTTGAGCTAAGTAATAAACGTAATAGAACTCAGCAGTTTCCATTCAGAATCAAATGCAGAGAGCAGTGCACTGCGTTTAATCGGGGTCGGTAATGAGCAGCCACAGGACATGCACACAGCTTCGTATTGTCTGGTTTTGATGGAATCTTTCTGCTTTTACCACAGAATTTCCTGTAAAAAGCTAGTGACTTAATGGTTGTGTGGGTTGGGGAATATGTCACAGAGGAAATGAAAGAAAAAGTGCCTGCTCAGGGGTAGAAAACATGTCTTCCTGAGCGATTTACTATTTCTCTAAATAGTATGATTCCGGAACTAAAAACTACCAGTTTTTACCACATTCTCTAGTAGTATAAATTGGCATTTCCTAGGGACTTTTGCTATGTACCACTGGCAAAGGTTTGGCATTTGGCTTGCAAAATTCTGAGAATGAGGTATGCTAGCAAAGGTTAGGCATTTGGCTTGAAAAAAACATGCCTAAAAAGTGCATATTATTGGAGCATGCAGTGCCCCCAGCACCCTCATCTTCTCCCACCCCAGTCTCCTTGCTGTTGGGTTTATGGCTGAAGTCTGTATTGCAGGTTCGTGGGTTATTTCTGATTCACAACTTTTGGAAGAAACTGGTAGACATTTCCAACAGGATGGAAGAATGGATAAACTTCCTTCAGCAGTCGGAGTTTTATGTAACTGCAAAATGTGGGAGCTCAGCAGTGGTACATGTATGGATAGACAAAGGGGAAAGCCAGCTTTATAGCACTATCCTGTTCCAGACTTTCCCACACTCTGTGAGTGCTCTACAAGGTGCTTCTTTGAAGATTTGAATAGGTAGCTTCAAATATTTCTTTCCCCCATGGGGAGTTCTGCTGTAAAAGACATTATTAGTAATAAAAGACAAAGCTAACACACTCAGCGTGTCAGAACATGGGCTGGAAAATACGAGGCCAAGCCAATGATGTGTGACACCACCTGAATCTTTTAGGACAGGTAACAAAGAAGTATCATGAAGCCTACAACAACTGCTCTTAGATTGAAGTTTTCTGTCAAGACGTTATTTTTGGGAGAAGATGCAGGGATGCCTATCTAGTCAGCTTTTTCCATGCAAACCTCTTCTCCTGAGGCAACCTGATCTTGCTGAAGGGTCAGGATATGTCTGTAGAGAACCTCAACCCATTGCAAAGGCTTCAGAGCAACAAGAAATTTGATGTTTGGAGACCCTTCTCTTTCTTCACCCCCCCTTTTTTATCCCTTTACTTCTTACCCACCTCTCATTCGCTCCTCTTCTCGGAAGGAAAAAGGCACTCCCTGCTCCCCACACCAACAGCTTTTATTTGACCCAGGGGTGGCTATGAGCCTGTTCTCAGCTCCCTGGTGCTCAGATCTGTGGTAGGTGAGCAAAGCCACATGCCTGGTAGCCAGCACAGGGCTCAAGTCTCAGCTGTCAGGATAGCACTGGCATCTAATCACACTGGGGCAAAGCATGTCCAGACTGTGATACAGCTCTGGTGTCAGTACACTGCTGGCCATAGCAGCCCTCCAGAATGTGTGTGCTGCTGCTCTGACATCACAGTTTTTGCAGAAACCCATTGAGTAGACCAGAGTGGTTTCCATTTCCTTCTCAGGTTTCTACTTCTATGCGTGGTGGGTCTGGCTGAGAATGACACAGTAGTCTTCTACGCACAGTGGGGTTTGAAACCTCCAGCTATTTCCAGCACAGCACACACATCAACCAATTCAGTGATGCAGGAAAATATTTCCCTCGCTTTCTCTTGGAAGCAAAGAAAGAGGCAGATTGGTGCTATGTTCCCCTTTGGGAGAGAACGGGTTTAGGAGGGCAGTGCAAGCTGGAAAACTCCCATGTTAGATGTTACCCCCAGGGAAAGATGTGATGCCAGGGCTGGGAATGGGCTGGGGATGGGAAACTGGATCTCTCGTCTTTCATGCACACACGTTCTCACAAAAGCTCATTTTGAAAGTTCAGAGGTGTCCTCTATCCAATACCTGCAGCTGCTGCTTTGGCAGAGCTGCTAGTCTGGCTTTGCCTTTGTTATGTTCAGTGATTTCAGCAAACTGCCAAGGTTTTATGAGGAATGAAAACAGACCAAAAAAAAAAAGGATGTGACAGTCCCTAACTCTTCCCAGCTGGGCAGGAATTTCTGGGGCAGAGAGAAGGCATTTCTTCACCCATCCAGCTCCCCTCCTGTCAGATGCTTGCTGCAAACAGGGCTGAGAGTGGTACTCGAGCAGACATCACAAGAATCCTCTTACAGCACCGTCAGTGAAGTTATAGATCACTCCTGACTCTCTTAATAATTGATTAATGAAAAGCCTTTTGTCTCCTTTGAGTATATAAGTAATAGTTGAATATGAGAACAGTGAACAATTCCTAGGGAGACCAGTTTTGTTTTCTTCACCATCAACAGCAGCAGAGCACAGGCAGAAGTAGATATTTCTTCATTAGTGGAGTGTTTAGGATTCTGAGGAGGGTGATGAAATAAGGCTATGAGTATATCACCATTATTGAAAGAAATCAGTGTTAATATCTTGGCAATTTTGGTGCAAATACTGCCACTTACAGTCTCTGATCTCTTAGAGGGCTGTGAGGTGAAGCTCAGCACTGAGCTCCCAGAAGGGGGTGACAGCTCTGAGCAGAATCTCCAACAGCCAGCTGTGACACTGCTGAACAGAGCTCAGGATGTGGCTGTTGAAGATACCTCAGGTCTTTCTCCTTCAATGTTAGACACATTTCCTTTTCAATCGCGTGCAGCAGAGGGTGCAGTTCCAAGTGTTGGATGTTCAGTAGCAATGACCGTTTATATATCAATACACACAAAAAGAGTCAGACCAGAGAGCACAGCCCAGTGTTCCCAAGTGATAATGGGCAACTCTGAGTACTCTAAGGAATCACCGTGGGATCTCTTGCCTGTATCATGTGACTCTGATTCTCATTTTCTACTTTAGGCAGTGCCTTCCCTTCTTCTACCAAACTTCCTTCACAGTTTGTAGTTGTAAGTGAACAACTTAATGAAACTCTGCTTTTCTTTCTACCTGTTCTGTCCTGCCAGTGCTGCACAAACTGCATTCTCATACACTGCACTGCTTCTTCCTTGTTTTCCCCTTTGCTGATTATACTTTAAGTGTTAATAAAAGGCATGAAACAGAAACCAGCTTGAAGCTCAAATACAAACCCTCCCCTCACTACTTGGCAATAGCAAAGGGCGTCAGATACTTTTATTTAAATCTGTGCTCTGTGGTTTTGACTCCACATCCTACTGCCCTCACTACTTGGCAATAGCAAAGGGCTTCAGATACTTTCATTTAAATCTGTGCTCTGTGGATTTGACTCCACATCCTACTCTAACCTGAAAAGTCTTTTATTTTCCAGAACAGATGGGGACTGAGTTGACATATCCTCATAAAACTGACTTGTGAGAGACGATGTTATCTCATCGCATTAAAGACAAAACCAAGCCAAATGACAAAAGCTTCGTTGAGCTATTCATGCTGCATCTGTCCTGCCGGAATTGTTCCAGCTCCAGGTGATTGTGGCAACTGTGATCTTTGCCCGGAGGAACATTTTGAAGCCTTGAGAAAATTATTGCAGATTTTTTTTCTGCTTTCCCTCTCTTTTTGATGTCCAAAGCGGAGCGATTTTTTGGTGTGTGGTGTTGGATTTCAATGCAGAGGAACGGCTGGGGTCACTTGCAGCTCTCCAGCTGTCCCGCACAGCGCTGGTCCAGGCGTTCGGGGGGTTCGGTGATGTTTTTCTCCGCTCGCCCCGGCGGCTCCGAGCGCTGCGCTCGCCGCGGGTTGCCCAGTGGAG
>NW_008657862.1:0-455 GCF_000695815.1 Acanthisitta chloris | reverse complement strand
ATAGAGAGATCTGGACAGACTTGATCAATAGTTTTTTGCTTCCATAGTTAACACCAAGTTATGTCTTGGCATGGGCAGTGCTCCGTTAATGGGATTTTTCACAGACTCAACAGCATGCTTCACTGCTTTGAAAGACTGAACAAAACTTACTTTTGAATATGGCAAATTCCAAGACTTTCCAGATATCTTAGAAGTCCTGTCTCTGGGTTTGGGTTTTAGATGGGATAAGGCCATTTTTCTCTTAGAGAAGAGATTGTACTGTCCTGTACTTGGCACTGATGCGGTCACACCTTGAGTGCTGTGTTCAGTTTTGGGCCCCTCACTTTATAAAGGACATTGAAGCACTGGAGCAAGTCCAGCAAAAGGCAATGAGACTCAAAGGTCTAGAAAGCATGTTTATGAGGAACAGCTCATACATATTTAGCCTTAAGAAGAGACAGCTCAGGGGTGACCTC
>NW_008657861.1:0-241 GCF_000695815.1 Acanthisitta chloris | reverse complement strand
GCACACAAAAGACAGGGGAGAGGGACAGACAAGGGAAAGGGACAGACACACAGACAAGGGAGAGGGACAGACAGACAGACAGGGGAGAGGGACAGACAGGGGAGAGGGACGGACAGACAGGGGAGAGGGACAGACAGACAGGGGAGAGGGACAGACAGGCAGGGGAGAGGGACGGACAGACAGGTGTGAGAGATTGACAGGTGAGGGACAGACTGACAAACAGGTGAGAGGGACGGACAGA
>NW_008657860.1:0-3689 GCF_000695815.1 Acanthisitta chloris | reverse complement strand
ATTACCTAGTAATACTGATGGGTTTTTGTCTGTTTCATCGGTTTCAAATATGGCTGCACCCATCCTGTTCGAATTTGTTTAGTTATGTGTACCTGGAGTACTACAGCACCTAATGTGCATTTTCCTTCCCAATAAGGTGATAAAGCTTTGAAGGCTGTGTTGTTACCACACAGCCAATACTACCCTGTCCTATTTGGTGCAGGCCAACACCCAGAGTGATTGCCAGCAGAAATTTGGATACTGTTATTACAATTAGGGTATTCTCCTAGATTTTCTTTTCATTTTCTAATTGAATGACATTTGGACTGGAACACACAGTTTGCATATCTAGAACTGTGGCTTGCCTTAGGGTGGATGACTTCCAAGGGATGGTAACTCAAAGTATAATTGATAAAGTTTGTTTGTAATCATAGGCTAGTCCATGAATGATTGATTGGCAAAGGTAGCCCTATTAAAGGGAGGTAGCTATCTTGGTTTCTAGAGAATTCTATACAAACCCAACAATCTGTCTCATTCAAAATTTGTGCAATACTCTGGATTGGAGATAAAGGTGGTATATTGTGTTCCCATGGCTTTATCTTTTCAAAAAGCCCTAAGAAGATCAGAATATACATCAGTTCCATATCTGCTCAGTCTTTCCATCTGGGTGTAGATGACTTCTTTACTTTGGAGTAGTGGATCCAGGTAGGTCTCTCCTTTATCCAGATCACAGTAAAAGTCGTGAGGAGCACCTGGAAGGGTCCATCCCACCTCTCCTGTAAAATTCCTGTAAAAATACAGGATTTCCTGTAAAATTTTTAACATATACCAAATCACTTGGAGTTATGGTATGCAATTTATGACTGGGAGGTTTAACCTGAATTCCGATTAATGCTATAGGTAAAGCTTGATACCAGTACAAATTTGTTTCCTGAAAAAATTTTGCTATTTGCTGTTTGATCAAGTGATTCATCTTTTCAACTTGTCCAATTGCTATGTATATAGTTGCTAATTAATGCCTAATGCTGTACTAACTGCCTGCACTATTTTAGCACAAAAATGTGGTACTCTGTCTGAGGATATAACCCTAGGTACCCCAAATCGGGGTATTCAGCAAAACTTTGGTAACTTCTCTTGCCTTGTTTGTTTACATGGGAATACTTCTGGCCACCCAGAAAATGTATCTGTTAATGCTAAAAGGTACCAAAAAGCCCCGCTTTCTTGGAAGTTCAGAAAAACCAATTTGCCACATTTCACCTAGAAATTATCCTCCACTAATTGCTCCTTGCTGTTTCTTAGTTCCTGTAACACACAACTCAAATCATGGCTTAAACAATTCAAAGGCACATCCACTACAATCTCCACCTCTGGTCCTTTCGGGCCAGTTTACCTGGTGTGCCATTGCAGTGAACTCCTCCCTATGTTCCTAGCCTAGCTGGCAACAAGGGGTTCCTGCTAGAGTCCACCATCAGTATAGTCCACATGATAGTCCTCCATGGACTGTAGGGAGCCAGCCTGCTTCACCAGGGTCTTCACCACGGGCTGCAAGGGAATCTTCACTTCCCCTCTTCCAGCGTGGACTTCTCATAGGTCACAGCCGTCTTCAGACATCCACCTGCTCTGCTGTGGGATCCTCCATGGCTGCAGGTAGAACTCTGCTCCACTGTGGACTCAGTAACAGGTCACAGTTTAATCAACTCAAGTTCACACCAAAGTTCCAGCCTGTCCCGTACAGCAGCAGAGAAACAGCAGCAACACCCTGGCCCTCTGCCAGCCCAGGCACATCCCTATGGCTGTTATCAGAGTGTTTCCAGGCATAATACAGTAAGGTGATAAGGAATACAGCAAGTAGCGAAAGCGAAACTCAACCACTAACAAGCACTAGACTCTAAGATACAGTCAAGAGAGCAAAAAGTGACCTCTATGGCAAGCACAGGGGTCTGTTCGGTACCAGTTAAACTGCATTAACAGTTACAAATTCACTCTAACATATTTCAATCAAATCTGTCATACCCTTTGTGTTCCACACTGGGCCCCACAAAGGGCTGTCATGGTTTAACACCGCTCAGCAGCTGAGCAGCACACAGCCACTCACTCATTCACTCCCCCACTAGTGAGATGGGGGAGAGAATCAGAGGGGTAAAAGCCAGAAGACTCCTGTGTTGAGATAAAGACAGTTTAACAGGGAAAGACACATACATAGGCAAAACAAACAAGGAACTAACTCACTGCTCCCCACTGGCAGGAGACGTTCAGCATCTCCAGGAGAGCAGGGCCCATCACACATAATGGTTACATGGGAAGACAAATGTTATCACTTCAAACGTCTCCCACTTCCTCTTTCAAATTCAGTACAACAGGGTTAAGATTTATCCCAAATATGGAATATGTTGTCTTTCAGAACCCAAATAATCCAATAAATCTTTATGCCTCATTTTTGTTTTGAGGTACTACAGAATCCAAAATTTTCTGTTTAGCTTTGTGCAGTAGCAGTATCCCCCGATGCCCACAATGCTACTAAATTCCCAGAATTTCATGGTTTGGGAGGTCCTTGGATTTTAGTAGGGTTAATTTCCCAGCCTTTCGGTTTAATATAATCTCCAGTTAATTCCAGGACTTGTTGCACTTCCTCCTAGCAGCTCTCCTGCATCACAATGTCACTATATAATGAATTATTTGCATCTGAGAGGGCAGTGCTATCTCATCCAAGTGCTCAGCCACAGTTCGATGACTTGTGGTTGCACTGTGCACTCACCCCTGGGGCAATCTAGTGAAAGAATACAGTCGCCCCTGCCATGTAAAGGCAAATTGATCCCGTGTTCTTCAGCAATGAGTATTGCAAAGAAAGCATTAGCCAAATCAGTTACGGCTCACCAGGTTCCAGGATGCGTCTGGATTTTTACAATTAAAGTAGGAACATCTGGCACAGCCCCTGTAAGGGGCAGAGTTTATGTAACTGCTAAAATCTGAGGTCATCCTCCACATCCCATCACTCCTCTCAACAGGTCAGACCAGACCGAGTTATTCTGAGCTGTGGTAGCTGACTTTAAAACTCTTACATCCAATAAATCCTTAATTGACTATGAAATCTCTTCATGCCCCTCTCTGGAATCCTGTGCTGTTTCATGGTCACTAATTTAGTTGCAGCACTGATACAGTTCTTTGTTCCAAATTGGTACAAACCATCAGAAAGATTCAAAGTCAGTCCTTTTAAAATATCAATCCAAATTATGTATTCAGGGACAGGAACAATCATAACTGAGTAATATTGCTTTGGGAGGTTCCCTATTTTCAATTCAATTTCTGTTTGCACAGCTTCCATTTGTTTCCTCCTTAAACCTATAGTTAATACCAATTCCCCTTTAAATTTCTTAGGGTTTCCATATATTAAAGAGACTAACACTCTAGTGTTAACCAAGGCTTTTACAGTTTGTGAGGGTCAGGTTTTCCAAAAGGCTTAAAGCTCCACATGGGGCTGCCGATCCTTTTACACCCATTGCACTGGACCTTGGACATTACTTCTAATTTTGGGTTATTATGCCAAACTATTTCCCTAGTCTCTTTCCAAGGACACAAGTCAGAGTGCGGCTCCCAATCCTCCCTCTCCCCTGGAACAGACGATCCACCCACGGGGGGTCCCTCCCCGTGAGCAGAGCCGGAGTCCCTTTGAGGTTCCAAGGGGTTGCCGTAGGCTGAGTTGTTCCTGAATC
>NW_008657859.1:0-267 GCF_000695815.1 Acanthisitta chloris | reverse complement strand
CCAGGAATGGAGGGAAGAGGATGGGAATTGGGGGGAGGATTGGATGGGAGAAAACGGAATGAATGGAATGCGGGGGCTGGAGAGGGCAGAGCTGGGGATGAGGAATCAGGCATGGGGAAAACCAGGATGGACGAGCTGAAATTAAGGGAAAGCAGAAGGAGAAGAGCGGGATGGGTGGAAACGAGACGGGAAGAGCCAAACAGCACAGGCAGTGCGGGAAAACCGGGATGGGGGAGCGGACAGAGCCGGGGGGTCCCAGAGGGTCCC
>NW_008657858.1:15011-15418 GCF_000695815.1 Acanthisitta chloris | reverse complement strand
TATGAGACAAGTGTTTCAGGAGAGTCCTTGGAATGTGCATCCATGCATAAATGATAAGGAAAAAAGTTTTTTTTTCACTTTGTGCATTTATAAAGTATCTTCAAAGATGGGGGAAGGTTGATGGTGTTTTGGCCATGTGTCCTCCTGTATATTACCTACACAGGCCCTGTTTGGGCCATGTCACGGAGCTGCCGGCTCTTCAGGGGGGTTTCCTGCTCGTTTTTTCCCTGGATTATATAGGAATGACTGTTTCCCCTTCTGATGGCTGAGGAGGTGGCGTTATCCCTGCGGGAAGGGAAGCTAGAGGTCAGGACTCTGCTGTCCCCCACCCTGCTTCCAGGGAGGGGAGTTGGGCTGAGCAGGGATGGGTTTACACGGGCTGGGGACCCACAGTGGTGTTCCTTATT
>NW_008657858.1:6225-14969 GCF_000695815.1 Acanthisitta chloris | reverse complement strand
GTTTACACGGGCTGGGGAACCACAGTGGTGTTCCTTATTCCTCCCTGGCTGCTATCCCGGGAGCTCCTGGGCGCTGGCACACACTGCTGCATTTCACAGCCCCACTCAATGCCCCTGTGTCTGCTCCTCCAGATATTCCCACCTCCACGGCAGCTTGGGGATGGGGGAGCTGCTGGCTGGGGGTACACGGGGTGGGGGACAGTCATGGGACTGCAGGGGTGACCCCAAACCTGGATCATCCGTGTTGGGGAAGGGAATAAGATGTGGAACCTGCCGCCAGTCGGGGCTGGGGAGTGGCCAAGGTACACAGGACACGTCTGGAAAGGAGCATCCGCCAGGTTGCCCCAGCTGCTCCATCTCGATGCCTCTCACGTCCTCCCTGTGGGCTGGGCCACGTGGCAGGAGTTGTGGGAGGCACAGCCTGGCTCCAGGGAGTGGGATGTCCTGTCTGCATCCCATCTTTCCCTTCCCAAACCCCATCTTTCCTTTTCGAAACCCCATGGCTCAAAGTGTCGAGTTGAACCCTCACGGGTACCTGTTCCTAAGTTGGTTTTTCATTTGCATGCACTAAAGTGATTATTTTTGTGCTCAATTCCCTCTGTGTGCCCAAATCTTGGATTTATTGGTGTGGAGCTTACAGAAAATTCCTCTGAGGAAGAAGGGAAGAGGCAGCAGGAGGGGACACTCCTGTCACTTGAACCCTGAGGATTTGCAGGGATGATGCCCACAGGTGTATCTAAACTTAAAGCAAGATGCTTCCTTGCAAGAAGCACAGAGCTGGATTTATCCTAGCTCCAGCAATAGGAAGGACCCCCTGAATCCATGTAATTGCCAGCTAGACCAACCTTTTAACCTGGGAAGATGAGGATGGAGAGGGGAGGAATTCAGTGAAATATCCATCATGCTGCTGCAGTCTGATCCCAGTGGCAAGGCTCTGCATCTCCTGAGAAATCCTTGTATCCTAAGGGATCAATTCACCTCCTTGCCCCTGCCCCTTTGCTATAAATCTGCTGGAAAAATGTCTCCCTGGTTTGAAGAAATGAGAGCTGTTGGAGAGGAGGGTGAGAAATCTTAATTAATATTTAAACAGCTCAGTGGAATTTGTCTAAATCCTGCTGGATTAAATGGCAATGGATGAGCTTGGATACCCAATGTACAGCCATGCTGTGCAGAATACAGTGGCCAAAGGAGTTCTGAGAAGCTCCGGTTCCATTAGGATTCGGTCCAACTGCTGATGTGCAGGGAATAGGGATCTCCTTTATGGGAGATATATGCGTTGATTATCCCAAAATTGATAGAAAGGGAAAAGAACTGGGAATAGGTGACACTGAGAATAGGTGAAAGTGAAAGGCTTCATGTTAAACCCCTTAATATTCCAAATTTTCCCCTGAGCACACATGTTCTCCTTCTGTGGTTGCAGCTTGTTGTGGTGCCTTTCCTCCAGGGCATTTCTGGGAAGAGCAGGATGAAGCCAGGACACAGGGCTGCATTTATCCCCCAGAAAGCTGAGGTGACATCACCTCCCCAGTCACTCACACCAGGCTCATTAAGCTGCACCTTATTTTGGAGAGCTGCAGCCTGAGGCTTTGCCATTTCCTATGGTCTCCTTGAGCCGTCGAGGTTTCCTGCCTGCCAGGACAGAGGCACAGGGAACTTTTATGGCAGGGCACTGCTGGAACCCAGCTGGGGATGAATAAAGCCCAGAAATAGCAAAGCTGGAGCAGCTCTGCCCAAGCACACTCTGGTGGGAGGAAACCCTGGAGCTGGAAAGCCAGAAAGCGTCTCCTGGTCCCCACCTTGGGGTGGGAACAGTGGCCATGGGGATGGGCTGGAACACCTGGATGTCCTGGCTGCTGGGATACACCCTTGCTGGGAAGCTGCTACTTACTTTTATCTATCTATCTATCTATCTATCTATCTATCTATCTATCTATCTATCTATCTATCTATCTATCTATCTTCCTGCTCACACGAGGCTGCCACGGTCTTTCCCTTGGAAAAGGGACCCACCTGTGCACTCCCCCCGGGTGAGGGAACCCTTCCTGTGCTTCCCAGAGTCTGGCACTGGTGGAGGAAAGCTGCTGCCACCTCAAAACCATTTGCAAACATCATCTGTTTGCTCAGAAAATGCTGGAAAATATATATATTTCATAATTTTTCTGGCAGCAGTATGTTTATGGCCCTCAGGCTTAGCCCCCAGTGCTGCAAGTCCATTCCTCATTGTCTCCTTTCAAACTGGCCATGGTTTTCCACAGTTTTCCATAGTGATTTTCCCTGAGCACTGCCCTTAAACCTGGATTTTCCACCTTAGCTTAAACTCAGCACAGCTTTGCCTCCACACCAGCAGGCTGGGACAGAACCATCCGTGTTGTTTACAGTGATGCAACATTCCTCTTACTTTCCCAGGGGAAATCATCCCAGTGGGATGCTGATGCATCTGGAAGCCCCTGAGGCTGGGAGTGTGCTTAAATCCACGGCTTAGAGTTGCAGTGGTGCCTACTGACTCGTGGGTTTCACTTCCTGTATGCACAGCTGGAGGAAAAATAACTCCCTGGTTTCATCCCTCATGCCCTACCTGAGGAAATGTTTTTTCCTGCCTGGAGTCGGAGCGGGATGTGGCAGCCGGGAGAGCAGAAAGAGGCTGCTGTTTGCTCAAGCAAACAGCTGCGGCAGTGTTGGATGGCACCAGCATTCCCAGTCCCTTCTCAGCATCCCTGTGCTGCTCAGGAAGGCAAGGGAAGTGCCCTCCTGTTTGATAGTCAGCATTCCACATGGCATTCAGCAGCTCCAAGTGAGGATGCTGCGGTTGAGGAATGCCTTCCTCCTGCTATCCCTAAGCAGCATTTGCCAGAGGGTCGGGAGGGGAGGCAATTCCCAAAATATCTCTTTTTCACCTCACTGAGCCCTGTAGTGTATCTTCAAGCCACAAAACCTTCCCAGCCTGGTGGCCAAAGGGGAATGTGTGTGATGTATCCCATCCCTGCAGCGTGGATCTGTTGCTCCAGCTCTGTGAGCCTTGTTGATCCAGAGGAAAACAAACCCTACCAGGAAAAGGTGGATTTTCTGATGGCTTAGGGATTTGCAGCAACTGGGCTGGTGGGACAAGGAGAAGGGTAAAACCCAAAAGCAGAGCCAGGAGTATCCTGGCAGCAGCCACAATTCCAGTGATACAGGGGGATATTTTGTGGGCCACATCCCAGAGCAGCATAGCCCAGTGGGAAGGACAGGATTTTAAGGATTGGCTCATTCTGGCTCTGCTAAGGGCCTGATTTCTCTGTATATCAGTTCCTTCATGTGCAGTCCATGATGCTCCTTGTGTCCCACAGCTGGGAATATGCCAGGTATTGCTAATACAGATGATTATAATAATGCAGGATCTGGTGTGTAAATCTGGGAATGCCTCCCTGGAAAAAAATCACCCCAATAGTAAAAAATTTTCAGGGGAGTTTGAATTTGCCCAAACCCTATGAAATTCCAGTGAGCTATGGGAAGAAAATAGCCTTAAAAAGGAAGGAAATTCTAATTTTCCTCCTCCTTGCTTTTCTCTGTGGGATGAACAAATAAAAACAAGGGAGCAGGGAAGGGGAAGGATGATGCAAGGGGCAGGAGGCTGGGATCTAAGCTGTGTTATTACAGAGAAAATGACCTGGCACTGAAAGAATTAAAATAATGTCATTCCTGTTTGCTCTGGCTCATTTTTAATACCCAGTCACCTTGACATTTCTAAAAGAATTTTTCAACTATGTAAGTTCAAGAAATTATGCAACTTGACAAAAGCAAGGAGCCTGCTGGAATACATTGGGAGCTGGAAGCTGGATGTGACCTGTGTCCTGCATGGGGATGAATAGGAGAAGAATGGGCTCCTACATCTGTGTCTGTGAGGTTATAATGGGATCAAATGGGACAGTTTGGGGCTGTTTCCAAGTAAAGTGGGTCTGTGTGAAGCCAGCTTTTCCTGGGATTTCGGTCTTTTGCATCTTATATGTTGTAATTAAATGATGTGTGAAAGCCCAGCCAAGCAGCTAGTGGCCTTCCTCCAGCATCCCACTGGTTACACTGCCCCTTTTCCTCAGGGAATATGAGTTGAGAAGGGGGACATAGGGGTAGATCCACACCCCCAAGCTGGAGCTGGAGCTGCAGGAGCTACGGAGGAGCTCATTTGCTGGGGTAATTGTATGCTTTGCTGTTAAGCATATTGATTCTGAAAAGTTAATCAGACAATTTGGAGGTGCTTATATCTAAAAACAGAAAATCCCATTAAACTGATTAAAACTGAATCCAGCTTAAATAACCCCCTGCACCTTCCAAGTGTTGAAATAGTGGATTGTATTCAAATAAAATTATTTCAGTCAAACACAGCTGCAGGGAGCTCTCACCCACCGATGCTTTGTGTGGCTCTGCCGGGCCCTGTCATACGTGTCCACCACATTTCGGGATGCTGGGGAGGGTCTCTCTGGAATAAATCCTTTCATGGCAATGCTGGGGACAGGGTTGCAAGTGCTGAGCATGTGGCTGCATCTAGGGGAGGGATGTGGCACAGCCTTGACTTTCCATAGATATTAAGAGAATATTAGGATATATTAGATATATAGATATTAGGGGAAAATTCATCATGGAAAGGGTTGGCAAACTCTGGAACGGGCTGCTCAGGTCACTGGTGGAGTTGTCATCCCTAGAGGGATTTAAAAGCCATGTGGATGTGGCACTTTGGGGACATGGTTCAGTGGTGGCCTTGACAGTGCTGGGAGGCAGTTGGACTCAGTTGTCTCAGAGGGCTTTTCCAGCCTGATCATTCTGTGATACCATGATTCTTCTTGCAGCTCGGGGAAAAAACAATGCTTCATAGTGGTTTATTCCCAGAAACATTGGATTCTGTGGCTGCACTGAGGCTGGGAAGTATTTAGTGGTGTTCTAGTCATCATGCTGACCTGGACAGCTGGTGGAAAATGATCCTGTGTGCCTTTGGAAGGGCCTGACTTGAGATGGTGTTTGGAGTCTGCTCATCATCTGGAAACCAAAAGGACTTTGGGGTTGATGTAATGTGTATTTTTCAAAGCTGGAGACTTTAGCTCACAAGCAGAGCTGCTCTTCCCATGGTGGAAGTGCTGCAGAAGGAGCAGGGAACAGGATGGGATGGCTTGACAGCAGGGAGAGCCATGGCTCGGATTGCCTTTGGGATATGCCTTGTCCTGGGTGTCCCAAGTGGCAGGGCAGAGCCCCGTGATAAGGTCAGCACCTTGATTTACACATCACCTTTGCTGAGAGGAGGGAGGAGATAGTGCTGATCCTCACAGTGCTCCCATCCCGCGGGATTCAGCCTCTTGATGCATCACAGAGCTCCCCAAATAAGCTCTTCCCTAAACAAATGCCTAGTCTGGGTACGAGACAGCTTTGGGAGCAGCCCCTGTTGAAATTCCAGTGTGGAGAATCAGACAGACTCTGTAGCAGGAGCTGATTCCAGCTGTGTGAGGGACAAGAAGAGGTGTTATCTCCCAGAGATCGGGATTGTCTCTGATTGCATCACTGAGCCGGAGAGCCGTGTGCCTCCCATTGCCGGAGCGATGCTATCGGCGGCGCCGGAGACCGGGAGATAACTGTGGGATTGCTCATGCACTTTGCTTCTAAATTTGTTTGTTTTCCCCTTTGGAGCCTTCCAGCTCTTCTACTTGATAAGTTCTGATTGCCAGGCAGATTCTATTTGTGCAGACAGCGCTGCTTTCCACCTTTACAGGGAGCAATAGTGGTAATAACCACATCCCTAGGGACTGGTGCCACTGGCTCCCAACTGCCCTAACAGGGAGCTCTGTGCAGGGATCCCTCTGTACTGGAGGAGTTCTGAGCATCCCACTCCAGCTAGCCTGAGATTTCCCTTCCAAAAGGACTGCTTTTCCAAATAAGCACCCCGAGCTCCCTGCTATGGGAGTAGGAGCTATAAAATTCCATAGGGAAGTTGTATAGCTGAGTATGTTGGTGTGGGAAGTGTGCCACTGCTCCCTGCCCATGGATATGCTCTTGCATGCACCTTCTTTTACCAAAACCCCTTAAGGGTCACCAAAACAAGCAGAAAGGTTTTCCATAGGAAAGCCCTGTCAAAAACAAACTTGAATAATGCCCTCAGGCACACGGTGGGATTCTTGGGGTATCTTGTGAAGGGCCAGGAGTTGAACTCGGTGATCTTTGTGGGTCCCTTCCAACTCAGAATATTCTAGGAGAACCAGAAGGTGGTTTGGGCAAGTTGAGGCTGGTTGAAGGGATGAGAGGGATTTAATCCTGGTGGGATGGGAGCAACAGCAGGACGGGCTGTGGGTGCCTTTCCTTTTTCACACTGATGTTTCCACCTGAACCTTGTCCTGCTCCCTCCGAGCGCCTGTTTGCGGAGTAGGCAGGGAGGTATCCACATCCTCAATTCGCCGCCGCAGCCTCCGGATGCTCTTTGCGGCATTCCCAACAAAGGAGGTGCCAGCGGCGGCTGTTTGTCACGGCGTCGTTCATGGCTGCAGGCTGCCACCAGGGAATAAATCCTATGTCCCCTGCTCCTTCCCAAGGCCGGCGGGTGGGTGCCAGCCAAGCCCCTCACGCTGCTCCTAATCCCACGGCACAGTGGAAGCAGGGGGAGCATCCCCTTGTGCAGCGGGAAGCTGAGATAATGGGGAGTCCATTAGCATCTCTATGTGCGGAGGCTCGGGGAGCAGCGGGGTGCAGGGATGCTTCCTGAATCCACATCCTGGCCTCCCTGCCCTCCAGGTGCTGTTTGCACACCGAGATCCCGGGGTTGGAGGCAGCTGTGCATCCAGGGCCAGGAAGCATCCTCCTCCTCATCCTCCTCCCGCTCCGGGGGCTCTGCATCACAACGCCTGGCGTATTTCCTCGGCTGGGGGGGGGGGGGGGGGGGGTGGTCGGGGGCTGTGTTTGCCGCGAGCCCCGGGAGCTGATGAGGTGTTAATGGGAAGAGGGATTCGGACAGGGATGGAGGGCAGTGAGTGCAACTTCCCCTCCGTGATAGCAGCCAGCTGGGAAAAGCTTCATCTTGCAGTGGGGAAGCCCTCAAAATCCCAGGGAGGAGTGGAGTGGAGGTCCGGGATGACTCAGAGGGCAGGGGTGTTTTGGCCAGAGGCAGGATGGCCTCTGTGGATTGGGAAAGCTATCCTGCTAGGGAGTCTTTTGTGATGGAAGTGGAAGGGGAAAGGGGGGTTATAGTGAAAGTTGTGTGCTGCAGTGAAAGTTGGGATGCTCCAGTATCCTCATTGTGAAAGCTGGGATGTTCACTGTGAAAGCTGGGATGCTCTGGTACCCAGTGAAAAGCTGAGATAAACCCCAAATATAAACTCCAACATATAAACCATAATCCAGGTACATCCATCAGGTAAATCCTGGTGGATGAGGACACACCCCAGCACATCCATGGCTGGTATCTGTGGAGATAAGGACTAGACCTGCCGTTTCCATGTGGAGTCGCAGCTGATGAGGTGTGTAGTGGTCCTACAGAGTGGATTTAACTCCTGGTGGGAGACCTCGGGAAGTTCTGTCTCCTCTGCAGAGATTGAATCAACTATAGAATGGGGCTGGAAAGGGCTGGGGGATGGAGACAGGGAGGCTGCTTCCACAGATAAGCAGTGCACTTGCTTCATCCCAGTGGGATGAGGGCAGGGTGGGATTGGATCATTGCATGGCCCCAGGGAATGGGTCTTCCTTGCTGGGGAAGAAAAGGAAACAAGTAGTTGTTGCTATGGTCCAGACGAGTTCCATGGACTGGCACCAGCACAGTTCCTGGGGTTTTGGGATATCTCCTTTCCAAAATATAATAATTTGGAACTTTTGACAAGGACACGGAGTGACCAGACAAGGGGAATGGCTTTAAACTGAAGGAGAGTGGATTTAGAATGGATACTAGAGAAATTGCTCCCTGTGGGGGTGATGAGGCACTGGCACAGGTTGCCCAGAGAGGCTGTGGCTGCTCCATCCCTGGAAGTGTTCAAGGCCAGGTTGGATGAGGCTTGGAGCAACCTGTTCTAGTGGAAGGTGTCCATGCCCATGACAGGGGGTGGAACTGGATGAGCTTTAAGGTTCCTTCCAACCCAAACTATTCTGGGATTCTATGATCCATGAAAAAAATTAAAAACTAAGACCTTGAGGATGTTCGGTGCCTCTGGGACAAGCCCTGAAGTCTGACCCATGCCTGCCTCTGTAGGCCTGGAATTCCCCACGGAGGCCCACAGAAACAGCTAACCCACGTGTGTGCCACGTGCCACCAGTCTGGCAGCTCCCAAAATCCCCTCAGCACACACCTGGGGCAGGGGGGGCTCTTCCCCTACTCCCAAACCAATGGAAATAGCAGCAGCTCTGTTGATTCACAACCACAACTCTGACTTCCCTGTGCTGCTTTTGCTCCCTGACAGCTCCGAGTCCGATGTGTTTCTTTAACAAGCCTCCCTTTTTCCCAGCAAGCGCTCCCCTGGATATTCGAGAGGGTACATGCCAGCTACTCTCATCTCCCTGTTGGAAAAACAACCCCAATCCTCTAAGCATAAAAAGCCTTTGTCTGCTTGCTCCCTGCTCCCTTGGGGGCGGCAGTGGGAGCGCCCCCTGGCCGAGGGAAGGGCTGGCAAGCCGCGGAGCCGCCCCGGGCGCTCCAGCCATCCCGCAGGGTGATGCCTCCCCTCGCCAGCCCCGGCAGGAATGTTTGCTGTCACCGCAGCCTGCGGCGAGGAAATATTTTCCAAGGAAAAAAAGGCCTCCCAGTGTAT
>NW_008657858.1:0-6215 GCF_000695815.1 Acanthisitta chloris | reverse complement strand
GCAGCCCTCTGTAGCTGTCTTGTTCTGCCGCCGCCGGGACACCTACCCGGAGGAAGAGAGGAGGCAAAGGTGGGAGAGCTTTAAAAAGCTCTGGTTAAGGTTGTTCCACCCTCTGGAGGGGGAATTTGTAGGCTGCAAAACACCCGGAGGTTGCTTTTGAGGGGAGTGGGTGTTCTCCCCTCTGCCTCTGATGCTCAGCATCAGGAGGGGAGGAGGAGCAGGGTGCCATGCTTGGGATGTTGAGGGATACCCCAGCTCCTTCCCAGGCTGGGAATGTAGGTCAGAGCCCTTCTTGAAATCCAGGAGGATGCTGGTGTTACAGGTTGGGCTGGAGTCTGTACCTCCAGCTCTTTACTCTGGCACCAAAACACAACACACTCAGAAAACTGAAAAATAAGGCAAGCTCGGGAATGCAGCTGATTGGAAGTTTTTCCAGCAGAAAGTGCCATCCCATCCGTGTAAAACCATTCCTGGGGTGTGTTGATTTGGGCAACGTTTCCTCTGAGGCAAAAAAAAAAAAAAGATCAGAGTGAATGGGGAGAAATGTTTGGAGAGAGCTGGAGCCACTGCCGTCGTGGAGCTTTTCCATCTCTCTGCAGAATGGTTCTCCCTTGGAAATATGCTGGATTTAGCAGCTCAAAAGCCCTAGATTTAGCAGCCCAAAGGCAATGGATTTAGCAGCCCAAAAGCACTGGATTTAGCAGCCTGCTGTGTGCCACCAGTGCAGGAGACAAGGGAAATTCTTCCTGAGAATACAGGAATTCCAAGTTTTACCAGGAGGGAAACACTGGTTTGATCTTAGGAGGGGAAAAAAAGACCTTGGAAGCATTCAGGAACTGGACCTTGGGAGCCAACCTGGCTGGGATGAGCCATGCTATTGGCATCATGGCTCTGCCAGCACATCCCACCTGGGACAGGCAGCTCAACTCTCCAGCTTTGGCTAAAAATCCTCATTTCCCATCATTTCCAGGGCCACAAGCAGGTGCCAAAGTCCTGTCCTCAGGCCTTTTAATGGCAAAGATTATTATTATTATTTGGGCAGAAACAAAGGATTTCTGAGGTACATGAACATTTGTCTGGCAAAAATTAAGGCAGTCATTCAGTCAAAGCTTTCCTGGATCCTAAAGCACAAGTTGAGATTGGATTTTTTTGCCAGGATTAAAAAATATCATTGCAGGTGGCAGCAACCCATAGCTCTAGTGATAGGTGTCTCTAGGCTGGGTGCCCCTGGAATGAGATACCCATCCCAGACCCCACCCCCTGCCATAATCTGGATGTGACAAGCTGGAGGTGATGGGGTACAAGTGTCCTGGTGTTACCATGATGTGACCAACCTCATGACACAGAAGGAGGATTGTGAGCCTGACCCTGAGCAGATTTATGGGGTGATCCTGGGCTGCTATTAGTGGTCATGGAACCACAGACTCCCAGACAGGGCCTGATCCCAAGCTCCTGTGTTTTGTTGGAGCAGAAATCTCCTCTCTTACTATTTTGCTGGTGGTTCTGCCAGGGACACCTCATTCCTGTCAGCCGCTGGCTGCGGATGGGGCACCCAAAGGGGATGGGGTGCCCTGGGAGCAGCAGATGCCCCATCTACCCTCCTGGCAGCCAGGAGGGGACACAGGGGGTGACACAGAGGGGGTAGCTGTGAGCAGAGTGTGGTGGATCCCTGAGCTTGTAGCTGGGCGAGGGCTTTGCTCGGCTATTTATACCCAGCGTGTGAGAGGAGCCTTTCGCTATAAATGAAGCTATTTTCAAGGTCTTGGCCAGGTATAACTGGTTTAAACAAGGCTGGGAATGACTCACAGGGCTATAAATGTGTGTCAGAGCCTTCAGAGAGACTGTTGGGGATTGATCTCCTTGGAAAAGCAGTGATGTGAAGCTGGGGCAGCCTATGTCTCCATGCTCCGACCCCAACCCCACAGACATCACCCATTCCCACTCCCTTCATCCACAGATATGATTCCTTCACCATTATCTTGGGCACCGGGTAGATCCAAATCTGTTGTCTCCATTTTCCAGCTGCATCCCTGCCATGGGCTGAGTGAGCATCAGGAGTCTCTGATAGGCTCAGACCCCACAGGATGCCCCAGTGACTGGTTTGACTGGCCACATGTCCACTTTTATGGGATGTGTTAAGCTTTTTGGAACTGGATTCCTGTTGAAAGCAATGGGGATGATGTGCTGGACCTCCAAGGGACACACCGGACTACCTCACCATCAGTGACCCCACCTGGGGTCACTATCCCATTCACTCGGTAGCAAAATTCCCTGTGGGAAGTGAAGCACCTTCACCAGGCTGGAATATTTCCAGGAGAAGGGGGTTTTGTTAGGAAATAACAGGGAGTTTTTTAAGGCAGAGGCTTTGGGAGGAGGCTCTATATTCCACTTTTTTGTTTATTTTCTTATTGTAAAACCAAAGCCATTGCAGTTTTCAGCAACTGATCATTAAACATAAAAACTATTTCCCCTGAATGAACCCAAATCCTGAATATTTTGGTTAGTCAGGTAAAATCTCCCCTGCCTGCCAGGATGAAAATGTCCATGGCAGGACTTTCCTGGGAGATAAGGAAGATTTTATTTCCTTCTTTTCTTTCTTGATCTAGAGAGCCAGGAGCACTAGGCGGCTCCTTCTCCTTCTGCTGCTGTGTTAAAGCAGCAGAGCTGGAGATTCATCCATTAACTCCCAGTTTTCCACACCCAGCCATCTCCTAGGCCATCATTCCAGATGCCTGTGCATCTTGTTTACCCAGCAGAATGTGCTGGTGGAGGAAACCAGCACCAAGGCATCACGTGGGCCATGGTAAATAGGCAGCAGATGCACTATTGATTCTGCTCCAGAGCCTTTCCAGAAGGCTGGAAGGCTCCTTGGAGCAGAATTTTGTCCATACCTGGTGGTCGATGCCTGCTGCAGTCCCACTGGTGTCCGGCATACCATCCCTGGGTGGTGGAGGCCACCAAGGTCTCCATCCTGGGTTGGCCTTGCACCTAGAGACCATAAAAAATGCTGTCCCAGTTGCCTCTTGGGAGCTCATTATCCCCATTGGTACTGGTTCCAGCACTCACTAAGCATCCCACTGCTGCTCCATCTCTGAGGGACACCTCCTCCATCCCAAAGGGGGACAATAACAGGATTTCATTCCCACCTTGGTGACATTCTTCAGACGTTTCCAGGAGTTTATTTTGCTTTGTGGTGCCAACCACCAATTCCAGCAGCTCATTACCTTCACTGGCACATGGAATAATTACAGAGCAGGAGGAACGTTAAAATAGGCACTGAATATGCCAAAAATAGGGGTGCCAGCCATGTCCCAACCATCTGGATCCTCAGGAATCCATGTGGATGTAGTGAGTTTGCCTGTGATGAAGCCCCTGAGGTGCTGAGATTGGAGGATGTCATTCCAGCATTAAGGATTGATATCCTTGGGCTCTGCATTAGATATTAAAGTGACAAAAATTGTGCCTACTCCTGGCTCGTCCTTCATTAGACTTGTTAAGGCCTTGGAAAATATTTTCTGGAATTAAGAAGCCTCATTAAATGTTGAATCTCATTAGGAGGGACTTGGTTGGAGAGTTCCTCAAACAGTTGAGTCAATATTGCATGGCATAATTGTGGTAATTCCCTGGCGGTGCCAGAGCTGACAGTGCCTGTTCCAGCACGGGGGCTCCATGTGTGGGGGGAAAGGGAAGAATGTCCATGGTTCTGATCCAAATCCTTCAATCAGCAATGAGTAGTGTTTCCTGACATGCTCCATGGAATGTATGGGAACTCTGGAGGCATCCTCAGGTGAAGGATCCTGGTCTGCCTTCCCAGACTGGTACTGAACGTGACCTTGGGATGAGGCTGTGCTGTGAGCTCTGCTGTGGGACTGCCTGATGGGGATGCTCAGCCTCTGTCCAACCTAATTTCCCAGTTCAGGAATCATCATCATCAGCAGCAGCATTGTTGTCATCATCCTCCGGTGGTTTGTTCTTCTTGCTGGAGTGGAAGCTCCTGGGGCTGCTCCCAGCCCAGCAGAGCCCTTGACCTTACAAAGAGCTTCTTCCAGAGATCCTAAAGGAATAAACTGGGAATCAAACCAGCAAGAGGCAACACATGGCATTGGGGTGATGGGACCTTCCCTGCCCAGCTTCACCTTCACTCTTCCCTCTTCCTGTCTCAATCCCATCTCACACCTCTTCCTGAAGTACTTCCAGGCATCGATTCATCCATAATTTCCATGTCTTATCAGGGAAAGTCCTCAATAAATCCCAGCAGCAATCACAGTGTTGCTGTACAAGTTGCCTTTTGTCTCTGGCAATCTTTTTGGCCCTTGTCATTGAAGTGTGGCTCTTCACCAGGGCACTGATGCTGCTGTCTCTTAATTTCCTCAATTACAGGGAAAAAAACACCACCACATTCATTTTGAAGGAGCAGCACAATTGGGAGAATTCATTATCCTGGATTAATTCTGATAATTATCAGGAGAAGGAAGATAATTACCCTGCTTATTGTGGAGAATGAGGTAAGGCATTGAATGATGGAGGTGAACAAACCATATCCCAACTCCAGGCCATGCTCCATGGTGGCCATCCCTTGGGAAGGGGGACATGACTCCTCAAGTCATGGCTTCCAATGCAAATAAGAACATAATTTAAAAAATAAATTTAAAATAAATATTAGTTAAATATTAAAGAGAAGAAATCAAGTGGAAATGGCTGGGATGTCTCTCTGTTTAAAGAAGACACCATAGAAAATTTTTCATTTGAATTTTTAGTATTCCTGGTATCCTTAAAAATAGTCCTTTTAAGGCAGGAATATGTACTTTGCTCCTTCTTTTTCTGCTGTCTTAAGAAATAGTAATTTTATCCATGTGGAACTCTGCCCTTGGGGGAGAAGGGAGGAGCAGGTGGTTATTTGTGGGAGCAGAACTCTGTGTTGCTGCTTTCAGGATCAATCCTACATCCAGCCACCTTCAGTCCATCCATCACCTTTCCAGGCCCATAAATGCTGGTGTTGCTCCATGTCCTCACATTCCAGAGACAAAGCCTTTGTCTGATCTGCGGGGGGAGGACGTGGTGGCTGTGCTTCTCCCTTGGCACTGTGTCTGCACCAGTGATACTCTGGGAATGGGGAGCAGGATGGACATTACCATTCCCTGCACCACAAGGGATGTGTTGGATGAGGAGAGGTTCTCCTCATCTCTCACGTGCTCCAGGGGTGGTCCTTCATGGCCTGGGCAGGGTGGGAACTTGGGTTGTGGGAAGATAACCCAAGGGAATGCAAAATGGGATTTAAAGGTCAGGGATGGAGTACCAACAGTAGGAACATCCTCTGGAGCTGAGGAATGACCTCAAGAAAACATTTTGGGTCAAAATCCAAGGAAACAGGGCTCTGTGAAAGCAGCTCTCCTTTGCAGCTCCCAGTCCACACCAGGCAGAAAAACCTCATCTTTGGCGGTGACAAAATTCCAAGTCCTACAAACCTGAGGATGGAGAATGGCACTTGGTAAAGAGAGAAAAACAGGAAACCAGGAAACCTGGGACCTGCAGAGCTCGGGGTGGGTGCTAGTCTCCTGCCACCCCTCATGCAGAGGTGCCAGACGTGCTTGGAGCATGCTAACATCTGTCCCAACATCAGCAGGACTAAGGTTTGAAGATGGGAGAATTTATTGCACAGGTAGATTCTTCTTCTGGCCTCTCTCCTCCTCCTCAGGAGCTCACTTGGAGATTTCCTACCACATCCATCCATGCCAGAACACACACTCACCTCCGGCATCTCATGTTCAGAGGGATAAGGTGATGCTAAAGCCAACCAGACCTCGTCCAAAATGGTTGTATCCAGCTGAGAGTGGGGAGTGGAGCAGACAGGATCCTTGAGCTGATGATCCACATCATACCCAGCAGGCACATTCCAAATTTTACTGAATTCTACTGAATTTTACAGAATTCTCTGGGAATTCTCCCTTCCTGAGCCTTTGGACTGCGCTGCATGACACTTGCAAGGAGCAGGAAACTCCCTGGAGATGCTTAAGGCTGGAGATTCAGGTCTTGGGGTGCACCCAGCCCAGGACTCCCTTCCAGTCGGGGGGGGACAATTTGGGGGTGAACATAAACCACTGGGTACAGGTGGGGTCACCCCTCGGGAAGCCCCTTGGAGTGAGCAGGGTGTCTGAGCTCTGTGGGGGGAGACCCCCACCCTGGGGGCTGCAGCACCCACACTGGGGGGTCCCTCG
>NW_008657857.1:0-433 GCF_000695815.1 Acanthisitta chloris | reverse complement strand
CACTTTTCAGGTCACAATATAACTATCTATCAAGAAGTGATTGTTACCATTGCATTTCTACCCCCACCACCCCTGCCAAGGGCATTTACGAGAAACTAACTCGCTGTGTTTCCATTCCAATGTGCTTTTAGATTTGTAGCTGAAAGAGGTGGCAGAATTTGCAACTATTACTGGAATCAGTAAATCTACATTGCAACAGAAATTTCATTTTAGGCACAAATATTCCTTGTCTAATCACTACTTGGAGTTTATAAGACACTTTTAGTACGCTCCAAGTTTGCCCTCATGGTCACTGATCTTCACAGTGCCTCTGCCAGTATAAAATATACAGAAGAGGAAGAGGGGAGAGAGAGCAGAAAACTGTTGGTCAACAGGCTATGTGTCTCTATCCCCTTTGCGCAGCCCCTAGTCTGCTGTGCACAGGCATTTACAC
>NW_008657856.1:0-45859 GCF_000695815.1 Acanthisitta chloris | reverse complement strand
CAAAAGGGAAGCTCCTAAAAAACCCTATCACGCAGCTATCCAGTTATAAATCTACAATAGCATCAGGCAACAGCTGGAAATCCACAGTAATATCAGGCAACTCAGGTAAGAAATCATGCCCTTTCCTCCTGAGTCATCAGTGAGCATTAGCCTAATCATTAGTAACAAAACCAAATAAACATCAGTAAACATGTCTAAAGAACTTTAAATGGTCCTTTTTAAATTTCAAGTCTATTTTATACTGACACAGGTGTTTTCTCTTGTTGTTCTTTTTTGTGTGCACAAGTCCAGAAAGGGAGAACAGTTCCTTCTCTACTGGAAATTCATCTTTGTGCAGACATCTGCTGCCAGAAGGATATACTGGAAATTCTAAAACTACAATGGATTTCTAACTGTTGTGGGTTTTCCTAAACCAGGAATGCACTCTGTGAAGTGAGCTTGACCCAATTTTCTTGTGCTGCACAGAAATGGAATTTTGCATGGATTTTGCATTGAATTTGCTGGTCCTGTTCAAGACCATCACCTAGACTGTCAAACACCACATTGAGGAGCAGTGTGGCTGTGCCATGTGAACACCCAGCCCAGCAAGACCTCCTGTTTGGGGAGAAAAGACCTTTCATCCCATGTTGTGGATAGTCCAGAGCTGACCCTTCGGCAGAGCAGGCTCTGCTCTTAGCCCCTGGCCTTGCTGGCTTCTGTTCTTCTCTCTACTGGCTGCTGGAGAAATAGCTTCTGCTTAAATAACTTAGTCTAAGCATAGTTGCTTGAAGAAACAAACGGTGCATGTGGCAATGAATGGGAGATCAAAGTGTCAGGATTGGTACTGTGCCAGCCCTGAATTGGTGCTGCTGTGGGAGGAACTCAAACTTCCTGCAGCCTGTTCCGAAACATCTGTTCAGTGAGGAACTCTGAGGTGAGCTCCAGTTAGGGCTGTTGGGCTCCATCAGCCTGGGCACAGGGTGGGAGGGGATGGAGACCTGTGGCAGCTGCAGGACCTGCTGTGGTGCCTGTGGGAGTGATGTGCCCCCGAACCAACACACTGCCCATCAGGGCTCCTGGTAGCCCCACGCTTGCTGCTGTGCTAGCCATGAAGGTATGGAAATGGTTCTAAGTCTAATCTTTTTTTTTTTTTTTTTTTTTTTTTTTTTTTTTTTTTTTCAACAAACTATAATGAAATAAAAGAAGCTGAAAATAAAATTTTATGTGGAGCCTTTTAGGTGGTTTTATACTCCTCTCTAACAAGAAGGTTAAAAGGGCAAAATAATATTGACTAAGTGTCTGGTTTTTACTTAAGTGCTCTTGAAAGTTAATCAATCCACTTGGGCCCTAAACAATGTTAGCTTTCCATCTGAGAAGGACTGGGGGAAAATTCACCTGGCTTTTCTGGCTTTAAGAGGATGGCAGGGCTGGAAGCAAACTGTGATGAGCTTGTTTGCCTGTGCTTTGATGGGATTGAGATGAGGTGCTGTACTGCCACTGGGATGATGTTTTCTCTAGATTTAATTGACCATTGCAGCTCGTGAACAGCCCATTAGCTAATGCGTTTATGCTGCTTGAGGCTGCTGCTGAGTGGTGGTACTTTCTTCATCTTGCGTTTGTTACAGAAAAACTTAGGGTGATTTGAATGAGTTTGGGGCAAAGAACAGCAAAAAGGCAGAAAGGTGGGTTTTCTCCTTGTGCTTATTAATGTGGATCTATAACTTGGAGGCTTTGTTGAGGAGCATTAAAATGCATAGATCTTGAATGGAACTACAAGGGAAAACAAAACAAATCCCTGTTACCCAAGTAATCTATCACTGAGATTTCGTTCTTGAAAAACTGATAGGGGTGCAAAAGTCCTCCTGACCTTCAGCCCCCTCTGGTGCTGTAGCACACCTCTGGGCACATTGAAGCAGGACTGATGGGGAAGGGTGACCTCTGGCTTTGGGGCAGCCGTGGGGCAATTTGGCTGGCTTTAAGGGAAGAGCCTGGTGATTTCTGCTTCTCTGGTAGTAACGTGGTTGAGGGCTCCATCTCTGCTGGGCCCCCAGCTCGAGTGTGAGCTGTGACCCTTGTGTTACCCCGCTGAGATGGAAGGAGGGTTGTTTTCATTAAGTTATTAGCTGTAGATGTCAGCGATACGAAGGTTCTCTAGTTTTGTTAATACACATATACAGGTGTGTGCATTGCAGCAGGATTAGATGGTTTTCATTTGGAGGCTTTTTCTCTGCTAAGAACTGCAGAGACAAACACACTCCCCCAGACAGCCACATTTCTTCCAGCATAAAATTTTAAAATCCATTCAGGGAGCCTGTTTATCCAGTCTGGAATAAATTGCCTGCTCTGGGTGGGAGGGATCTTCCTGTCTGGCCTCTGTGTCCCCCCTGAGCTGCTGGTCCCATCCCAGCAGGGTAGCAGCCCAGCTGTGCTGGCAGCAGTGCTGGCTCTGGTGAATGGAGGGGCCACAACTGCTGTTCTCATAGCCAGACTGCAGTTATTTGGGGCTATAATTACTAGATCTCCCTGGTGGTTTTGGTCTCTGCTTTCCACTGTACCCTAACTGCACCATATGCAGTGAAACTGTGAAAGGACTGTGTCATGGCATGGAGAAAAATTGGAAGGTTTCAAAACACGCTTGACCTTTGAGCTCTGTTCTGCTGTTTTCAGAATGAACCCCCTGCTCTTGTCTCCAGTTTCCTCCCTGGTTCCTGTTTGTGGCTTTGCCTGTTGGGTGATGTTCAGTACCAATAACTTGCAGATGCCTTTGTGTGTGACAGCTGTGGATTGGTGTTTCTAATCTTGCTCCTATACAGTGTGCAATCCTCTCTCCTTCCATTCACCCAGGGAAGCTGCCTTGTTTCAGTGAGCTTTGGTGGGGAGGTGTGGATGCTGGTGCTTGCTGCTGCCTTCTTTGCCTTCAGGTTTCTGGGACCAGCTTAGTGGTAGAGCAAGCTCAAGGTTATGCTTTCCCAGAGCTTACTAAAATAGTGGAGGAAAAAGAAGACGAAAAAGTACAGTAAAATGCATGAAAATCTTGAAGAAACTGCAGCAAAGCCACTTACTGAGGAAAAGGCTGAGTAAAAGACAAAAGAAAATGACTTGAGAACACAAAGTAAATGGCCAGAAGATGCGTGTTTATGCATGAGCTGGTTTGTTCAAGCCTTGCTCTCTGCTTCCAGTACGTGGTTAATGAACAAAATCTTGAGACGGTTTTTGTTCAGCTGCGATTATTGCTCGGTTTGTCTGAGCAGAGAGAGGAGAGCTGGAAAAAAAACAGAAAGAATAAAGGCAGCTGACTGCAGCAGGTGGTGAAGGTGAGCAGGAGTGTGGCAGTTTGGCCTCTTCTTCTGCACCAAGCTAGAGCTAGGAGAGGCAGAGGAGCTGGGAGTGAAGGAGGGAGGGTGAACTAGGGAAAAGGAGGTGAGAGAGAGAGAGCAATTTATCTTTGTTTCTTACCATCCAAACCTAGTTTAATTGGTAAGGCATAGAATGAATTTTCCCCAGTCTGAATCTGTTGCACCTGTGATGGCAATTGGTAAGGGATCTCCTTGTCCCTGTCAGTCTTTGTATCTTGACCTGTGAGGTTTTTCCCTGGGTTTTCTCCCGTGCCCTGCCGGGGAGGGGGAGTGAGAGCGGCCGGGCTGGCACCTGGCAGCCAGCCATGGTCAGCCTGCCAAGGAAAACACTTCATTAACCTATAAACCATACCTGTGGAGGAGTTCAGAAGGGGTAGTTCTGGTGCTGACCACTGCTGGGACTGCTATGCTCCCCACACGTGTGGTCACGGGGAGCTGTCCCCGGGACACTGTTCTCCAGGTGTGTCAGGAACTGAAATGCAACTTGTACCATGTAGGAGACCATGGACACACTTGGATATTAAACTGTCTCCCCTGAAACAATGACTGGATCGCTAACGTGTGTATTTGTGAGTACTTAAAAAGAAGTATTTTTAGTTCTTTTCATACTTTCCGATTCATTCATGTGCAGCAGGTGGGTTTGGGGCACCTGGCTCTGGCAGGGGAGAGCTGCAAGGAACACAGTGCAGCTCTTGGGGTGCAGCAGAAGAGACAAGAGCCCTGCTAAAATTCGTGCCAGGTTGGTATCAAAATCGAGAAGCACACAGATGCTGTTAACCTTCAGGGTTAGCATGTTTGAATATGCACAATTTACTTAGACAGGGGACAGCAAACACTGCTAGACCAGACCTTTAACCTGGCAGGTCTCCCTGGGCTGCATCCCCACTGGCTTTGGTGGCATTTTAGTAGGTCTTGGGTGTTGAGTGAGAACAGGATGCAACTTGCTCTCCTACAGCGAAGCAGCTAAACATTAATTATGTGAAGGACAATTCTTACTGTTGCCTGGCTTGAGATGGCATCCAGGGGTGTGCAGCAGCCTGTGCTTGGAAAGGGAAACACTACATCGAGGAGTGCGTTTTCTGGGAACTGCAGGTGGCAGTAGGGGCTCAGTTTTGCAGGAAAAATGTTTTAAATTGCCTTTCTTCACAGTAGCTTGGCATATGGCAAAAATCTGAATCTCTGCAAGAGCTTTTTCTTAAAGCCAACACTCCCTATTTTTAACGACTTGTCAGCTCCTTTTAGGTGTAATGTTTTCAGTAAGTGTAATGCCACTTCCCTTCCCTTTGGAATGCCCTGCACTGCTTTCCCCCAGGGTGACTTTCTGCTGGTGATTTCATAGCATTGGCACTGATCTATAAATGCTCACTGAACTCTGCTTTCATTTCCTGTGTTCCAGCTGGGTAAGTAACATAAGTGGTATATTTACTTATGTTTACCACAGTCAAAGTTGTGTCCGTTTGAATTTAAGAAGTGGGTGAATTGCTGTATATTAACCACAGGGCTTTGGAAGTCCTGTGTGTTACACAGAAAATCCTTGAACAGATCTGAATGAACAGGAGATCTTACCAGCTTCAGTTTGGTTTCTAGTCACTGAGAAGACTTTCATTCAGCAATTAGCAAAGGAATAATGAACAGATTATGTATTTTTGACTTGGGAGTTACCTGTCATCAAGTGCTTTCTCCTTTCAGATGCATTTATTTGTCTGGTTCAGTCAGAATGTCCTTAGGTTTGTTGCATACCATGGGGAACTTGAGAGAGATGAAGCAGGGAAATAAAGGTGGACTTGTGTGGTTCAGACAGCTCATTGTACAGACACCTGCCTGTGTGCTCTGTGTGCTGAGTCAGCTGGGGGGATATGCATTGGTATGTTTTAACTTAGGTTAGACTAGGTTATGATTAAGATGGGAAAACTTTCCAAAACACCTGAGGTTGCTATTTCCAAGCTCTGAAGTAAGGCTTCGTATAGGCAAATCTTCCTCAAATGTACTAATTGCTGTTCCTGATGAAGTTGTACCACAGTAAGTGAAAATCCCAGAGAGACTCATGCTGATACTGGCAGGGTCAGTTCAAATTCTGCAGCAAATGTTCTTGGTAGCATGTTTTCCAATTAAAAAGCAATAGCAAAGTACTTAGACATATTGCTGGGAATTAAATACTCCTCTAGAGCTAATTGCTTTTGTTGGTAGTTTTTCAGATGTGCACTGGAAAGGCAACAGATAGTTTGGACTGTGAAGAACTCGTGTGTGTTTTGAAAGTCTAGCCTTCCCTGGCATGAAGCACTCTGCTGTTTTTTTCACCCTTGTGCTTCTTCATTGGTGCTGAGTGCTGATTCCAAGCCATACATCTGCACACGTCTCCTGGTTGGAGCAGGAGTATCAGGGAATCTGTGTCTGGGAGCCAGTGCTGTTAGAGAGCACGTCCAGGCCCCTGGTGAGAAATGGTAACACACAGCATGATGTACAGTTCTATGACCTGTTAAGAAGTGATTATAAATTAAACAAAGAACAAGATGCAATTTAATAACTGATCCTGTGTAAGGAGAAATCTCAGAGTGTGCATAGAGGGTTTTGCTGGCAGCGTGCTGCTGGTGGGGAGGATCCTGGGGAGGGGGCTCAGGGGGGAGAGAGGTGTTCCATGCACATATTCAGTTTAGAGAGGATTAACTCAGGCTACAGCCATGGACCCTTCCTATTCTCTTCCCACAAACATTTGTCTGAATTTATTTGGCTGAACTGTCTGCTGAGAGCAAATGCCAAGGTTGTGTTTCCTGCACCGAGTGCCAAATTTGGCTTGTGTGCAGGAGTGTGCCTGCACTTGTCAAATCCAGGGAGAGCTGGAGCACCCTGTGATTTGCCATAACTATTACAAAGAAGCCACACAGCTCAAGTGATGAATGTCTGATCTTCAGAGCTTATAATCAGCCCAGAGAAGGAACACCCCAGAAGCTATATTGAATGAATTTAAATAATGCTTTAGTTTTACAAAATAATTGCATATGAGCGAATGGCTGAGTTAATCAAAGTATTAATTTGTTCAGCTCTTAGGGATGTGTAAAACTTGAATAATGTGTAAATATCACATTTGGCATGTGCAGACTTACCACAAAATATGAGTGAGATGTAGTGCACACACAGCTGAAGAGAGATGATGCAAGCATTTTAATGATGCTTGATGGAGGACCGGTAAGCATCAGGTTTGGGAATGGTATAGGAAATTGCACAATTCCAGTTTTGGTGCATGTATTAATTCCCTCATGGCCAAGCTCTTGGTGGAGACTCCCAGTCCACACCGTGCATGGAGATGTGCTGGCAACACACAGCCTTGAGGCAAAACCTCTTGCCTGTAGTAAATGAAATGCAAGCTGTGTCTCTATTTATGAAGGATCCCAAACTGTGCAGCTCAGCTGGAGAAGAGAGAAATGGGAGAGGTGCCATTGCCACAAGAAATGCCACCACAGCTGGTGGCACAGGTGATGGGAGGGATGTGAGGCATGCAGAGCATCATTGTTTGCTCCTCTGCTGCCTCTGGGCTCAGCAGCAATGAGCAGGTTGGAATGGGACTTGCCAGAGGCTCCTCTGGAGCTGCAGTCTTCTGGAAAGTGAGCTAGGAAGTGATGAACCTAACTTATGGTGACTGTACCACGAGTTGGTCTGCTGGCAGGAGTTGAGGGATGGTGCTGGGGAGAGCTCTGGTAGCCTTTGCTGTAGTTTGGCCACCCCTTAGAGCCTAGCAGGGTTTGCATCTGTGCTGAGGAAACAGAATGGTGATGTCATCCCTAAGCAAGTGACGGCACAGAAAGTGAATATTTGAGGGTGAAGTTAATGTGCCTTTGTGTGAATGATGGGGAGAGGTAATGTGTTGTTTCCTAGACTGACAGGAGATTTTAATTCCTTACAGTGTTCCAGTCTTGATCTGATTCAGCTGTTTCTGTCCTGGTGTGTGGCAGTGGTTTGGTATATTAGCCATCTCACAGCAGTTTTCACTGGGTTCAGTGAAATGAAGGTATGAGTCAAATACTGGCTGACAGTTTTCTTGGGCTGGGCACTGTCAAGAGTTGTGGTTGGGAAATTATGATTTTCTTTTGTTACTTCATTTCACTTAATATTGATGTGTGGTGTGATAAATATGGTGGTTAGTTTTTAGAGTAGGTTCTTTATCCTGACTCAGTCAGGGACTGGAGTTTAGTATGTATATTAAATATTGTATCAACGATTTGCAGTAGCTGTGGGGTTTAGTGGGATGAGAACTATTTGTTTTTACACAGAAACCTGTGGTTCCTTTTGTTAGGGTTTTGCCTTGGTTTTATGCTCCGTTCTCACAGGAGAAATGCAAATGCTACTGAAAAATTATATTTTGATTACAGACAAAGATAGCAAAAAAAGCATTGCAGAAGAAGTTAGGTTTGTGAGATTGTTAGGTTAGCCAGATTTTTTTGTAAGTATGGAAATGATATTCCACTACCCTCCTGTTGAGGAAATTGCCCACAGAAGCTTGGATGAGAAATGCAGCTGTGCAGCCACTGTTGGCCTAGGCTTTAGTGGTCCAGCCCTGTAGGGAATGACAGAGGTGACACCCTAGCAGGACCTCATGGAGATTTTGGGTGTGATGTGGGAATACCAGACCTTGAATGTGCTGAACGTGGTGTGACTTTTGAGCCAGACTCGCAGAGGCAGGGGCCCTGTGTCTGAGCAGGATGAGGAGGGAAAAGGCTGGGACACTCACTCAAGGCTGCTTTTTCCATAGGCAGAATCTAGCAGGCTTCAAACTGGACCTCCCTGTGGCTTCCCCTTCCTTTTGGTGTTGGCTCTCACTTTTTGCTCAGCCCCACTGTGGTGCTGGGAAAAAATCCACGGCCTCACCATGCTCCCCATACACATGCTCTTCTGTTCCCTCTTGGTTAATTTACTGCATCTCAGTGAAATAAATGTATGAATTTATTGCTGTTCCCCCCCCTAGGAGAGTGTGTCCCTGTCCTTGGGCAAGGCTGTCCTCTCTGGTGATGTGTGACACTGTCTGGATGTGATGCTGCTTGCTTGCCTGGCTTTGTTCATCCATGGAACCCTCTGAAATCTGCATCCTTTAGATTTTGCTGTCATCAGGTGATCCGATCAGTGTAACAGACAGCTGCCAAACAAGTGTGCCCTTGAAGCTGATTCCCAAGGTACATAATATAGCAGGCTCACCTGTTGCACCTTAGGATATTTCGTTGCAGAACAGTTACTTTATTCTGTCCTTCTACAGCTCCTGAAGACTGGGGAGGTGTAATCAGAGCGTTTTGTGGAGGGAGAAGGACCTTTCCAGCCAGTTGAAACACACAAACTCGATTTCCTCTTGGCTTATAAATCAGTACTAGAAAAGTGCTATAGTCCTGCTTTTCTTGTTATCTAATGCATTAGGAACAGGAAGCAGCACATTTAATGTTACATACTTAAGTGTGCTGGAATTTGTCTGTTTAGCCTTGTTCGCTAGAGTAATTGCAACTCAGATGAGGTGTGATGCTTGCTGACCTCTAGGGAAGGGCCCAAAACAAATGTTATGAACGTTAGGCATAACAAAATCCTCAACTACTTGCCAGGATCTCAGTATTTATATGTGTGAGGACAGTAAAAAATTTGATGCAGACAAAAGGTGTTCTGATAGGTCCCAGTACAAATTTCAGGTAAAGTGGCTTTAAAAGAAAAAACATCTGATGCAATTTTCTTCTGTGATAGCTAGAGGGGGAAAGGTTATAATCCTCCAGTTACAGTTTTGAAAATACAGAATAATAAGTATTTGCAGGAAAAATAGGATTCTCCGGGTATTTTTCAATTGTGACTCAGCTCTTAAACCCTGATTAGCTTCAATACAAGTTCGTTGTTTAAATGTGAAAATAATTTATGGTAGCACAAGATAGAAATTGGAGCTCAAAATATTGTTATTGGCTATTTATCTACTGGTTGCATCCCATGGAAACAATTAATTGGAGCACTTGGGTATTTTCATGCATTTTGTGGGAGGGTTTTATACAATTTGTGTAGAGAAATTGGTTATTTCCAAATTACATCTCATACTTTGGGGAAATTTCTTTGGTGTGGCATTGATGGCATTGCCTGTTGAAGCTGGATGAGAGAGCACCTGCATTCCCACCCTGGTGGCTGCCTTGGCCCCGTCCTGGCGTGGGCAAAAATCCTCTTTCCATCACACTGTCCTGCAGCTGGGGGCCCCTCCAGTCCTGTTTGGGGCAGCTTGTGCCCACGGGTGAGTGTGAGACCTGGACAATTCATGCAGCTGGAGACATTGCTGTTGCTTTGCAGTTGGGCTAAGGTTGGGGGTGATGCAGTGGGGTAGCAATGTGCCTCTGAGGATGGATATTTGCAAACTTTGGCAGCCTCAGGATGATTATAGAATCAACTTTGTTGGAAAAGACCTCCAAATCATCAAATCCAACCCTGCTGTGGTCACTAGCCCATGGCACCAAGTGCCACATTCAGTCTCATCTTGAAAACCTCCAGGGATGGTGAATCCACCACCTCCCTGGGCAGCACATTCCAGTGACTGATCACACAGAACAGCTGCTGACCTCCTGATGTTCTCAGTGAGACTTAGTCAGGGAAGGACAAGGAGCTGCAGGACAGCATGATGACCAGCAGCAGCCCAATATCTGAGTTACAGGTCTCAGGGTCTCTGCTTTTTTTGTCAAGCAGGATCCTCTTTTTTTCTCACAAGTGCTTCATAATAAAAAATTACTTTGGATTGCTTGAGCATGCCACTTTCTGAATTACTGTCTGACAAAAACAATGGGTTCAGTGGTGTCCACTGGTAGTACCTTACAATACATTTTGAGTACTGCCTCTGTAATGTACCTCTTGCTTGGTTTTTTATGTTGGTTGCTTATTCTGGGTATGGTGTTTTGCCCAAACACCCACAGCTGAAGATTATGGGCATTGCAGTAGCAAAGCCTAGCAATTATATCCCTTTTTCTGTACTAGCCTGGAGGCTAATCCCCCTGTTCCTTTGTTTCTCTTCCTTTGTTCCCTTATAGAAAGGAAAACGCCCCTGGTCTGCCACCTTGGCTTTACATTTTAAAAGTTCTGCATGTTTTTCTAAAGATAGACAGAATTTTCCATAGGGGACAGACACCACATCATGTCTGCAGGACTTCTGTCCTGAGGCAGACACTGGATGAATCTATCTCACCTGAATTTTAGAGGCACATGCAGAGAGGGAGAGCAGATCAATGTTTAATTATGCAAATAGTCTTCTGGGCTTTAATATTAAACTGGAATAAACCTGTCATAGCAGCTCTGCTGGGGACAGGCTGTGAATGAGCTGCTGTGCCCAGGTGCTGCATTAGTTCAGGGGACAAGGCAGATGTGGGTGCTGGGGACAGAGTCTGTCGTGGCTGAAGAGCTGACCCAGGGCCTGAGTTGCACCCAGCTCCCACTCACAAAGGGAGAGATGAGGTTTCTGGGGTAAAACTCAGTGTAGCTGTGTCTGGCTATAGTCAGGCTTTGTACAGCGTTGTCATTTAAAGCTCCCTTGGTTCAGGCTCTGCTTGGCTCAGTGATGTGGATGTATGAACACACTTGTCCCTAGTGCTCTCCTGGCAGCTGTGGCTGCAGTCACTTGCATGGTGAGGACTGTGTAGTGAGAGGTACTGCACTCTGACAAAGCTGTGTTTGGTTGGGCTTTTGGAATGAGGAGGTGATTTAATTGTGCTGGACTTGTTGAGCTTGTGTGGGAATCCAGCTGCAAAATTTCTTCTTGGTGAGTGCTTTGCCAGGAGAGGGGGAGTTAGCCCCTTTCCTTGCAGGACTTCCTTGTGGTTTGTGAGCACTGTCCATGGAGTCACAAAGACTTCTGGAGGATGCAGATATGGATGCACAAGTGTTATGATGATGCAAGAAAACTGCACCCAATTGCCAAACTTGGCATGCTTGAAAATGTTCCTCATAATTCTTGAATATGGCACCTTTTCTGTTATAATTCAAACCTTCATAGCCCCATTCATACTTCTGCTCATTTTATCCATCAGTTTCAGCATCCCTGTGCCTCACCCAGCTGCTGCTGAGCCCTGGGAGGAAGGAAACAGCACTTGGGCAGTGTGTGCCTCCTGCAGGGATGAGGCTATCTGACCATTTGAGTGCATTAAAATCTGGAGGAAAGGTAACAGCTGCACACTGAAAAGAAGCTGTAAGGAAACACATGTATATTTTGCTATTTAATCTCTTTTCCCTTTTTCCTATCAGGAAGTGCCCCCACTCCTTGGTGCTTGTGTCCAGTACAGTGGGAGGGTTAAAATGGCTGGTGTTGAAACTGTGTGGGTCTCCCTTTCCTGTGCCAATTTCTGGGACTTTTTCTGCTTTTGTTGTTTTCACCGTTTCATTTTTGTGCCCTGCTGGATCCTCATGTGGGTGAGCAGAATTGCTCAGCTGTGAGATACTCTGGGGGACACAGTAGGGAGGGCACATTTCTTCTGGTACCCTGCCTGCCTGGTGGTTGTGTTCAGCATGAATCTTCCCTGGTGTTGTTAAGATAATGGAGAAGGAATAGGAATATTGCCTGCTGCTGTGTTCGATTAGGTAATGATTTTCTAGCTCTCACAAGCTGTATCAGGTTTGTTTTGGTGCCCACACAGTGCCTTGATTCGCGATCAAAAGAAAGTCTTGAATTATGCAAGGAGTAAGGTACAAGCAGCAGAGCTCCTGCTTTACATTGCCTCTGTTGAATATTCATGGTAATCAAAGATCACCACTTTGTTTTCTGGAGCTAAAATATTTTTTGTAAGCTTGGATAATTCCAACCTGCACAATATCTATTTGTACAAATATCCAATGTTCTGTTACCTCTTCCCAGCAATGTTTTTTTAGGCAGTGGAGAGAGGAAATGAAAGCAAAAGTCATAATAGTATTTTGGGTAAAAAAACTGGCACCTCAAAATGTTACTCCTTTGACAATTCTTAATTCTAAAGTCTGCTCTTAATACAGCTCAAAGCCAGAGGATGAGTGAAGGTATTCTTCTACACAAATGGAGGTAGCAGAGTTTAATTGCCATCTACCAGGTTCCTGAGGTATTTATTGTGGGAAGAGCTGTCATGAGGTGCATGGGAGGAAATGAGATTCGTCAGTGCAGGTCTGTAGGACTGTCTTGTGCTTAAACACTTGGGCTTGTTGTGTAAGAAAACAGAAAGATGTGTCTGGTTGTGAAGGGGGATGGTTAGAAACGAAGAGTCAGTATTGGCCTGTGTGCTTTTATGATATGCTGAGGTACTTGCTTTTCCCTTTGGGGTCTGCATGCTTTATTGCTGGGGGGAGAAGGTAATTGAAAGCATCTTGGGCTGTGACAACACACTCTTCCCTCTAACAGAATCGTGTTTTGCTGTTTTCACTCTCAGCTTGCTGACAAGGTTATAAAAGGGATTGTGGGGTGTGCACCTTGGTAAATAGGTACCTTGCTGCAAAGATAGGTAGGCAATTAAAAAAAACTCTGCTTGAGAATGAGAGGACGGAGCATTATTGTTGGCGGTGTAGCTTTAACATGTGGATCCAGGGAGAGGAGCTGACCCTTAGTCAGGGAGTGGTCTGGGGGTAGGCAGGTGTGTGAGACCTGGATGTCTGGGCACCCCCTTTGGTTTGGTCTCAGGTGTGGGACAGTCTCAGAGGTGCCAGTGAATCCTTGCTGAAATCACTGCTCCTGACTCTGCAAACGATGGGCTCGAAGGCAGCTCTGAGGATGGGAGGGAATCGCTGTTAATTTAGGGGGGTTGGATATTTCTGGTGGTTTAGTGCCAGGTAGTAGCATCCAATGGAAGTACAAAGAGGGCAGCGTTGGGAGTTGGTTTCCTTGCTGCTCTTGAGGAAGGGTGAGGGATTCCATCTCCTCCTGATGGCAGGTGGTAGCTGAAATCTTGGACTGCAACTCCACTGCATCAGCAGACAGACACGTGAAGGTGAGGAAAAATATAGGTATTAGGGGTGCAAGCACATGGAGGGAGCAGAGAGGCAGGGAAGGGGTTCACAAATGGAAGGTAGAAAAACAGTGAGTGAGGTGGAAGGGGAGAAAAAGCCTTTCTGCCAGACACATCCCTGTTGCATTCCCGGGAGAGGCTGTTTCCCAGGGAGCAGCTCGGGTACCTGCAGGTGGCAGCTGCGACACAGGAGACAGAGTTTGCCAGGTCTCCGGCAGCAAAATAAAGACCAGGATGGATCAAAGGGGAGAAACCAGCCACATTTCTCAGTCTGCAGTCAGTGCTGCTGAATTACTGTTGAAAAGGGCTTCCAGACAGGAGAGCTGATCGGGGTTGTGTGGCTGTGAGGACATTGTGATGCCTCTCAGGGTTTAATAGAGGCCAGGAAGGAATCACCACTATATCCTCACAATGCACTTAGTTAAAACAGCTGAGAAAGCAGAGGAGGACCATCAGGCACTGCTTCCCAGCTGGCTGATGGCTGTAGCATGGAGAATGAGACCTTGAGAACTGCGAATGAATAGAGGAAAGACCCTGCAGGGTTGTAGTTGATGGTTACAACTCTGAGCTGAGGCAATGAAACATCCACAGTTGGTTGGAAAAGCCCTTAGGGTAAAAGAGGTTAAAAACTTGAATACGACAGTGACAAGAACTGTTAACTGAAAAATCAGCAAATGGTATGATGAGGAAGGATGACCTGGCAAACCCTTTCTCTCATTTCTCTTTTTTCCACTTTACTGCTGTGCTTTTATGTTCCCTGTGGGAACGACAGGCAATCAGGCAAAGATTTGCAGGGAAGATTAGGAGCAAGTGTTGTATTTTGGGGTTTGTGCTGTTTGTGGGGGTTTTGATGGCATAACAGAACAATGCAAATGCAATTTTTTTCCAAAACCACCTCAATCTTTGTTGCTCTCTCAGTGGATCACAGAGGATAATAGTAAAGTGGTCTGATTGCTGCACTTTATATATGATGCATTTGAATATATTTAAACACATATTGGTATTGCAAACTCAGGATAAGAAAGCTAGAAAACGCTAAAATAAGGGGGAAACAGTTTTAGTTTTGCAGGCTGAATTTGGTTTTTCACAGGACTTTGTTTTGAGCTCAAGTAAGGGCAAACACTGCTCTCCAGTCATCTCTCCTGTATCAGATTGCAAGAAGTGAGGTAGCTGTTGACTTTGTTACTCATGATGACCAGGAACACCATGTGTATTTCTGCATCCTGAGGAAGTCAACAGTAAAAGTTGCTCTGTTGCTTCCTAGTGTGAGAGTGAGTTTGGGCAGATCTGTGGTAAGCTGCCTTGCATGTTCTGGTAAGGCTTTTAGAGCAAATGTCAGAGAGAAGCTGAGCTCAGTTTTGCTACTTGAAAGCTGTAAGTGTCTTACAATAATCTGAATCTATAGCTATATGGAAAGGATAGCATGTTGGGGAACCCCTGCTGGAGACAGAAATTTGACCTCAGGTGGCACAAGCTCTTGCTGTGGCTGCTAGCAAGGAGCTCACAGCTTCTATTGTTTGATGGCTGAAAGCATCTTACAGCCATTTAAACTTACAGCAGTTTGAGAAGAAAGCAACAGAGTGGAACATATTGTTTGTACGGGTACCAGCCCAGTGAACCTGAGCTGTGTGCCTCTGAGGGGATCTGTCCTCTCTAGGGCCACCTACCATCAGCTGGGCTCACCCCAGCAATCCTGAGCTGCAGGATTGGGATTTGGGCAGTGAACAACACGATTGTAAAAACAACAGCTTGAAGCAGAGGACATAAGTATTGGGAAAATGTGAAAGCAGAAACCCAACCCAAAATGCTTTTCCCTAGAATAAAGACATGCCAAGGAACTGTTCTTCCCTGAAATATCAGCCCTGAGCAGCTCTTACCTAGGGCTGAAGATGTAACTGTCAAGTTAAATGAGTGTGACTTGATCTGAGACAGTCTTCTTGCTGCAGGTGTGTGTGCAAGTCTGGGGAGTCAGGACGTGTCCATTGGGCACAACAGGTAACAGCCAACAGCTTATGTAAGGATGGAGTGGTGCCTAGGATGAGCTTACCTAGGGCATTTTGGAAGCAAAAGTGTGCTGTAAGAGCAGATCTTAACTGAGATTTTAATTCCCTCAACTGACCATAGTACAAGTGGATTGAAAGGAAGGACATAGGGCTTGTTCTGTCGGGAACACGGTTCCCTGCCAGCACACTGAGCAAAATGCAGGGTCTTGGCATTTCCTCGTGTTCTTTACACCACTCTGCTGCTTCTTTGGCCTTAAACCTTTGAAAAAAAATACAGCAGTGCTTGAAAATAACCCCCAATAACAAACAAGAAAAAGCTACACCGTAGTATGTAGTTTTTCCAATATGCTTTGAGAACTGGCAAGTGTGTATTTCCAGAGTCTTCAGACTCTTTATGGATCAGAGGTTCCAGAGATACATGTAATTTTAAATGGGGCTGATTGTCCTTTATGCATGTGGCCCAAGAAAACCGAATTTAAAACAAGTACAGCACTGCAGCAGCACAGTGAATTTGTGAGACCTGCAAACACCTCCAGGGAGCATCATTCTCTCACTTCTCTGGGGTACAACAGACTCCTGTGATGGGAAGTGAGAAAGCTGCTGCAGTAGCCCTGGTGCATTCTCTGTGTGGAAAGGGGGTTCAGGGTGCTGGGAAAAGGTTATTTAAGGCATCTCCAGTGCTTATGGGTTTTGTTGCCTCTCAAGGCTTTACTGGCACCATGGCATTTGGTACCAATACCACAACTTCTGGGGAAGTCTGGGTAATACGAGTGTGCCAGAGTGTGCGTGTGATCCTGTGATGAAGGAAAAGCCAGGAATGAGACACAACTGCAAGATAAAGAAGGAACATTCAGAGGGGGGAAAAAGCCCCATTTCTCAAAACATTTTTGAAGTTTAAGGACTTGGTGAGAGACTGCAAAAAATCTCTTCCTAATATACAACCTAACCCTCCCCTGGCAGAGCTTGAGTCTGTGCCCTCTTGTCCTGCTGCTGGTTGCCTGGGAGCAGAGACCAACCCCCACCTGACTCCAACCTCCTGTCAGGGAGTTGCAGAGGGTGAGAAGGTCTCCCCTGAGCCTCCTCTTCTCCAGGCTGAACACCCCCAGCTCCCTCAGCCTCTCCTCATGGCACTTGTGATGCACAGCTGTAATTTCTGCTGTCTGTCTGAAGGTTTGTGCCTGTGCAAGGGCTAGGTGGGAGCTTTCCCTCTGCAGAGAGCAGCTCTCTAGGCTTTCCACGGCCTTGGCTTCAGTTTTAGGCCAGTCTGGCTTCATTATTCAAGGGAGCCAAGAAGGCTTTCTTGCTGTGAGAGTGTTAACACTGCTGTACTGTTTCAGTGGTGTCAGTGAGTGTAGCTCTTGGTGCAGAAGGACCCTTGGTGGGACTGTAGGTTGGAGAGATGCTGCTTCTTGCCCCCCCTTCCACCACTCCTCTGAAGACCTGAAAGAAGAAATGCCTTTGAGAAATGGTTTTGGACCTGCTTCAGTGCAGTAATGGATTACTGAGAAGCAGCAGTTCCAGGGAGCATGAATGCAATTTTCTCCTGCATGATTTGGCCAAAGATCAGAAATGTGCTCTGTGAATAGGAGCATCATTGATTAAAATGGCCATGACTGTTGGTGCCATATTGCAGAGGTGTCTTGCAGCGTTGGTAGCTCAAATCTATGTTTTCTTGTTAACTTAAAGTTTAAACTCTGAGCAGACTGCAGTAATTTAAAAATCACCCCCTGCAACCTCTGCAGACCTTGAGCTGTGAGCCAGGCTGAAACATGAGCAAGGAAAAGGCATATTTGCTTTTCATTCACGCTTTTTCTATCCAGCTGGAAGAGCTCCGTGCAGCTTTAAATGCTGTTGCATCTCATTTGTAGTTGAATATAAGCTGATGGTAACAGATTAGGTGTCAGGTATCTTGTGAGGGCAACTCCTGGCAATGGCATATTATTAACAGTGGTTTAAATGATTGCACTTGTTCCAGAACAAAAGGTGGAGTTCTATCTATTTTTAACTTCTGAACTATCTGATTGGAACTTAGTCCTGGGGAGGCCTTAAAATAAATACAAGTTCTCTTCATGATGGTCGTGGGTTGTTTTTAGGTGGTGTTGTCAAATCAGAGGAGTTGAAAGCTCAGCTAATTATTTGTGGGTTGTTTCAAAAAATTTAGTTTTACTGTTTGTTTTATTTCCTTTGGAAAGGTTGATGATTAAAATATCTTGGCTGATGGTATTAACATCAATGTTTAGGCCATTTTCTGTGCTGTTTCCTTCATGCAAGACTGGCTAAAATTGCTTTAAAACACCCCTTTCCCCAGTACGTGAGAGGGAGCACCAGTTTGGGGCCCTTGGTGGCCCCAGTGCCTGCGAATGGTGTGTGTGCACACAGGTTTTTCTGGGGTGGTCCTGCAAATACCCAGGACAGGACTGCAGCCAGGGCCAGGGGTTGTGAGCCCTATGGCCTGAAGGTTTCCTGGGACCACAGTGCCCAGAAGAGCAGGAGCAGAGGTACAGGGAGGAGAAACATTTAGCAGGGCTCTCCCCAAACCAAGATGATCCCAGGCTTCTCCAGTAACAGTAAAGGATCTGCTTCTGTGCATGTGTCTGGTATTTGCTGCATTGGGAAGATTGTCAGTGGGCCCCACTGGGAGTAGATTATGGGAAATAAGAGCACATAATGATTGGGTTACAATGCTGTGAGATTTTTACTGTAATGCCTGTGCTGTAAGAATCCAAAGGTCAGGGAGCAAAATGGCAGTACCAACTTCAATTAGTAACTGAGACAGAGAATTACTGTCATTTTGTGCTAGTCTATCCCTCCAAGAGGCTGCTGCCCCTGCCTGATCTTTGTTCACTGGCTTTGGTTGGTTGTTTTTTTGGTTGGGTTTGTTTCTTTGTTTGTTTTTCTTTTGTTTTGCTTTGGGTTGCTTTTTTAGGGTAGTTTAGGAGAACTGGCTAAGGGAGGCAGAGAAGATCTGGTGGTTCAAAGGCTCTTTTTTCAGTTATTCATGCTGGAATGTTCATGTTTGCTTGGTTTGGTTGGTTGTTTGCTTCCTGCCAACCTTATCCACACCTCTGGGACACTGAGGCCCTGGAGCAGGTCCAGAGCAGAGCAACGAGGCTAGAGAAGGGACTGGAGCACAAGTGCCATGAGGAGAGGCTGAGGGAGCTGGGGGTGTTCAGCCTGGAGAAGAGGAGGCTCAGGGGAGACCTTCTCACCCTCTGCAACTCCCTGACAGGAGGTTGGAGTCAGGTGGGGGTTGGTCTCTGCTCCCAGGCAACCAGCAGCAGGACAAGAGGGCACAGACTCAAGCTCTGCCAGGGGAGGGTTAGGTTGGATATTAGGAAGATATTTTTTCCAGAGAGAGTGCTCAGGCATTGGAATGTGCTGCCCAGGGAGGTGGTGGATTCCCCATCCCTGGAGGTTTTCAAGCTGAGACTGGATGTGGCACTACTAAGTGGTGTCACTAGCCGTGGGCTAGTAACAACGGTAGGGTTGGATTTGATGATTTGGAGGTCTTTTCCAACCTGGTTGATTCTATGATTCTATGATAGGTAATAGATACAGAGTGTAACCCTTAAATCTTATTCCTAACAATGCAAACTATTAGATGACAACAACTGCAAATATATGCCTGGCTTTGCAGGGTGCCAGCTTGTTGGCTTGGGACACAGAGTTCACCTTAAGTGACAATAGACATTTTATATTTAGACATTCAGTACTGAGCCAGATGAACAAAAAGAGCTGCAGATTTTTTTTTCTTTTTGTTTTATGTAGAAGTCTTACACAGCCTGACAACAGTCCTGGAGAGAGATACAGCCTCACTCAAGTGGGATACACATGCAGGTTTTAACCAGAAAGGACAGCTCTAAAGCAGCTCTGTGTGCTGTACCTCTGAGACCTGTACCCCTGCTGGTGCTCACACCTGCATGGAGGAGGAGTGAGGTAGATGCCAAGCAATAAGGGAGTGATAGTATTTGAAATTTCTGGAAGAAATGCAGGCATTTGTAAAAAGTTATTTCTGCCTATGTTCTTTTTCATTCCTGTCTTTTCTGCTCCTTCTGAGAAGCCTTAAGAAGGATTTCCTGTGAGAAGGACAAACTGGATGTGGCTTGGACCCATATCTCGTAGTTAAACAGATTATAGGTGTCAAAACATGCTGTAGCTAGACAATGAGTAAGGCTGGGTCACAAACCAGAGATACTGGGGGAGATTTAGGAAATCTGGAGGGGTTTTTTGTTAGCTTGTGGCATGTCTGGTTTTTAAGTGTTTCTGGTGAGCTGCACAACTTCAGGAGTGCTATCAGGTTGTTTCAGGGGCAGAAGGAAATGCTGAATTGCTGCAGAAGGGTTTGCTGCATCTGAAACAGCTTGTGGGCACCCCAGGAGGTGCAGTGTTACAGGGGCACCCCAAGATGCAGTGTGTGCTGGGCAGTGTGTGGTGGGCAGTGTGTGGTGGGCAGTGTGTGGTGGGCAGTGAGTGGTGGGCACACCCCAGAGGTGCAGTGTGGTGGGCAGTGGGGCGAGTCTACTCCTGTGCCTGTCACCTAGCCTTTTTGTGCATGTGATTCTGTGCTTGTTTGGGAGCTGTCTAGATGAACAGAACCTCAGTAATACTTTCTTTCTCATGTTGCTTTAATATTACCGTAGTTTGTCTCTCATTATTGGCTGATGGATTGATTCTCCTTTGAAGCAAGTCACTGCTCTTTCCAAGCACTGAACTGAAAACAGTGACCGAATCCTCTATACAACGTTTTGTGCTGGAAAGTCATTGGAATGTTTCAGGCACCCCACAATAAGGGGAGGGCTTCATGCACGCTGTACCTTGTGAAATGATGTGCATTTTTTCTCTGTTTAATTGGGTTTTTGTGGGAGTGAGTTTTGTTAACATCATTGTGTCACAACCTTTGCGGGCTTGCCACAGAAATCTTCCCCAAAAGAGTTAAAACCTTCTAAACCAGATCCTCCAGACCAGACACAACCTGAACAGTTGAGATGACCTGGGAATTGGTTGTAGCCTCAGATGGAGTTATCATTGCAATCACAATAATGAGCTGTCTTATTGTGGCTAGCAGGTCAAAAGAGGTGATCCTCCCCCTCTGCTGTGCTCTTGTGAGACCCCATTTGGAATACTGCACACAGTTCTGGTGTCCTCAACATAAGAAGGACATGGAACTGTTGCAGCAAGTCCAGTGGAGGCCACAAAGTTGCTAAGAGGACTGGAGCATCTCCCCTGTGAGGACAGGCTGAGGGAGTTGGGGCTGTTCAGCCTGGAGAAGAGAAGACTGTGTGGAGACCTCAGAGCAACTTTTCCATATCTGAAGAGCCTACAAGGAGCTGGAGAGGGACTCTGTGTTAGGAACTGCAGTGACAGGACAAGGGGTAATGGGTTCAGACTGAAGGAGGGAAAGTCTAGGTTGGATGTGAGAAAAAAGTTTTTTCCCTGTGAGGGCGGTGAGACACTGTCCCAGGTTGCCCAGGGATGTGGTGGCTGCCCCAACCCTGGCAGTGTTCAAGACCAGGCTGGATGAGCCTTGAGCAACCTGATCTAGTGAGGGGGAGTCCCTGCCCAGGGCAGGGGTTGGGACTAGATGAACTGTAAGGTCCCTTCCAACCCTTAAATTCTATAGATCTATGATTATCAAGTTCCACAACTCCCTGAATTGCTGACCTCACTCCTAAGCTTTTTAAAGTGGAACTTCTGAGTCTCTGATGTAAGAAAACCCTCAACACCTTTTAGCTATCATTTTGGCAACTTCCATCACAGTTTCTGCCTCAGCTTCACAGCTTCCAGCTGCCCTCTTGGCTGTAGCTGTAGGGAGCTGAGCCAGCACTAACTCCAGCTCCATCAGGGTCTGCAGCTGCCCTCAGGCTGTGATGGTTGGTGTGATGCTGGTGGTGTTTCTGGTGCAGAAAAGGAACCTTACAAACCAAAATAAGGCACAGTCAGCTGCCATGCTCAGCTCCTGCTGCTCAAGTTAATTGAAGGCTGTCCCTGAAGTGGCAACCTTTCCATTGCCACAGGAACTGAAAGTCAACAGTAAAGACTAACAGAAGTCCTCAGTAAAGATTTCATCCTAGTAAAGTCCTGAAACACCAACCTGTGTGAGGAGTATTGAAAAGAGAAAATGTGTCAGTTAGCATTTAGAGGGTAATGATATTCTGATATGTATTGACAGCATGAGCTAAACCCAAGAAGTACTGAATGCTTATGTGGGAAATACAGCAGAAAATGCAACTTAAAGGGAATTTGGAGAATATCTGTTTGAAGGAAAAAAGTTCTATGCAATTTTCTGGAAATAAATGCACCCATATTCTGTATTCCTTAATCTTTTATTCTATTTCTGATTTCTACTGCATTGTGAAAGCTGGAAAACAGAAACTAATTTGTCATCCTTCTTTAGCCTAAAGGACTTCCTAGGGGAAAGAAATGTTAAAACATGTCAACTGTACAAAACCCAGTAGGATTTCTTGCAAACTAGGACAGGGTTTATCAGACATAGCACAGGCCTGGCCACTTCATCCTCTCAGGATTTAACAGAGGCCTAGGGTTTACCTGGTCTCAAAGGTGTATCAGGAGAACTGGATTTTTCTCTACCAGAAAACAAAATTTGTAGTTGTTTCAATAGGTACAGTGTACAAGGGGAGATGGAAAACACAGCACTGTTTTGTGCTAATGTGATGTGGAAGGAAGGGGAAAAGCAAGCCAAGAGAAAAACCTATCAAATAATGGAAACACCCATCTTCCTTTTTGCAGTAGGGTAAACTGCAGCCACTCAGAACAAACATAAATGCCAGAAGTCCATGGACGAGAGATGACTCAAAGGATAGGTACAAGCAGCTTCTGTGTATTGAAGTAAGTGCTCCTCACACCGAATGCAAAAACATTTCCTTTCTGTCAGCTCCGTGCTAAACACAAACTGCAAAAGCAAATGATAAAGTGAATCAGATGGAACAGTGTGTTTGGCTGCTTCTTGCTGACAACAGACCCTGGCAAGGCTGATGTGGTTCTGTGAGTATCAGCAGGCTGCTGCATTCCAACAGGATTGGCAGCTAATGAGGTTATTGGATTGTCCTGTGATGTATTAAAAAAGCTAACACTATCTACAATACCAAGATGTCTGGGCAAGTCAGAGATGTGGATAGATAAGATGAGAGTGAAGGGTTGGGGCTCATATATGGGGATGTATATTTCAGAGATTTTGTCAATTTACTACTTGCAGAGGAGAGATGATTTATTGCAGAGTCCAAAATTGCCATGAGTATGCTATGTTTGAAATGCACACCCTAATCTTATTTACCATTGTCCTGTGTGAGGAATTTTAATTATTCTCTAAGGTTTAAAGGAAAAATACAGCCAGAAAAAAATAAAAGAGAATAATGCTACAGTAGACTGGCGCTCTCAGCTGTGAGCCTCAGCAGTAACAGGAGGGAAAATGTGGAAATGTGTGAGCAGCATTCGTGTTTTACTACATTACCTTGTGGAAGCAGTGCACGAGAGCCATTAATATTTTATACAGAGATCTGTGGCTGTGTGTGCAGTTGACTGATCTGACTGTATGATAAGAATTCAGTTGACAAACAGGCACTTCTCAATTACAGTTCTGCCTTTTTCCTTGCTTTGTTCTCGTGCCCAGTTGTTAAGCTGTATCAGCCCAGCCACTGTGCTGTAGTGCAGGGTTTGCCTTTCTGTGCCAACCCAGTCACTGTGTTGTTACACAGGGTTTTACTTTTCACACCATGCACACATTGCACGTGGTGAGGTGCTTGGAACAGAGAGCAACCTGCAGTGAGACACACATGACCTTCTCCTCTGCTCCACTGCTGGCAGTCCTGTCAGGAGCAATGACATTTACATGCAGCACTCTTACTGAATGTATAGTGGCTTGGTTGATGTGGGGATTGTTGGATTATTTTGGTTTTGTGTTTTCTGGGGGGGGTGTTGTTATTTTTTTCCCCCTTGGTTTCTTGGCTTTTTTTTGCAGTAATACTTTGTAGGCCTGATCCAGCTGAAAATTCTCCACAACAAAAAGCCTGTTTGTTATCATCATTTGTAGAGGATGAGCTGTCACCAAAAGATACTGAGTCCTCGGGTCCAGTTCAATACTTGCTCCCAGCTGGTGTGCTGCCACGGAGCACAGCCAGGCTGGGATGTGGAGCTGGATCTGGGAAAGCATGGGGACAGGGATGCTCTGCTGTGTGGGACATGCTTGGGCTCTGACCTGGCTCTGTGATCCTGCAAATGGAGCTTGGGTTTCTATGTTTGTTTTGTTTGTTTCTTTGCTATTCCAAATTTATACCATCTTAGGGTAGGTAAGCAGATGAACTCATGTGAGTAGCCATGTACTGCAGTCATCCTGTGCCTCATTTTTCCATCTCTAAAATGAGGGAAGTGGCACTTCCTTACCTGTATTTCCACCCTTCCTGGATATAGGGAGGTTAAAAGCATTAGAGGTTGTGAAGTGCCTGAATGCCAGAACACGTGGCCTCTCTGCGTACCATGGATGTATTTCTAACATCATAGTTTCTATTTCTACCTGTCATATATCTCTTGCTCCTCGGGCTCCTCACAGAGTGAGCACTTATCACTGCTTACAGTTACTGTGGTGTGATGTGAAGCAGCCAAGCACCACTGCTATGCTGAGACAGAACGAAGGCAACTGCTGGTGTTGAGCTCTTCAAGGGCATCAAGTCGCTGAAATGTGATCTAATGCTGTGACACTGCTTCCCTTCAGGCTGGATGTGGTCATGGGGGACAACAGCCTGGGGCTCTCCACTTAGTCACCATTACAGAACTGCTGTTTTCTTTTAATTCATCTTCATGTTTTGCTATGTATGCTCACTGTTCACTGCAGCAAACTATCAAAGAGAGTCTGTATTAATAACTGGGCAGGAGTTGGGTTTTAAGGTCTTTTTGGACCTCTCTAGGAGTAACCTGGAGCATCCAAGGTAGGCAGGGAGATGGGTTTATGCTTTCAGTGCATACAGTGAATACATCTGTTTGCATATGGAGCAAGATCCCTGGGTTCTGTTGCTGGACAGATGTAGGGGGAGCCAAGGGCCTGTCCTGGCAGCTGGGACTTCTCCTAGGGCCAGCCCTGGGCCACTGCAGCCATGGTTTGGGCACTGGAGAGATGAGGAGTGGTCCCCTGCACTGGGCTGTGGGTGTGCAGAACCTCAGCACTGTCCTCCTTGGTTTTACTCTAAGGGTGGTGAGACACTGTCCCAGGTTGCCCAGGGATGTGGTGGCTGCCCCAACCCTGGCAGTGTTCAAGGCCAGGCTGGATGAGCCTTGAGCAACCTGATCTAGTGAGGAGGTGTCCCTGCCCAGGGCAGGGGTTGGGACTAGATGATTTGTAAGGTCCATTCCAACCCCTAAATTCTGTGATTTGATGATTCAGGCTGGCAAGGAATGCTGGCACCTCCTTGTGCTGCCACAGTTGGGGTTGCACAAAGGAGCCTGGAGGCACATTCCTGCCGTTCTATGGGGGTGTCAACGTGCTGCTGGCAGCAGGATGGGGCACCCCTGTTCACTCACTCCGTCCTCCATCCATCCTAACACCATGAGACTCGGGTTGCATGGGTTTGAAGCTGTGGTGTGTGCAGTGCTCTGACTTCCTTTCTTTTTTGGTACATTGTGGCAATATATTATGCAAGTGAGTTACCAGAATATCCTGGAGCTCACCCACAACTCCAGCTGGGAATGGACTGTTTTCATCAATTCTCTTTCTTTTTTTTTGCCATCCCACTGAGTATACTCCTCCACAGCTCAGTCAAAGCAGGGATAGACCTTCCTCCCCTGGCACAGAGCAGCATGGCTCAGGAATACAGAACCAATTTGTCTGTGTGACAGTATGAAAACTCCACAGAATTGCAAAAATAGATTTTTTTTTTTATGCAAGTGTGTGTTATACTCTTCTCATCTGGATGAATATGCACAACTCATGTAAATGACCCTGAACATAAAGTGAAAGTGAGAGCTGGTTCCTTTAGGCATGGAATTATTCATTTTTAACTTGGTGCTCGTGCATCAAATTGCATGCAATTTAAGGGTTGATAAGGTATTTGTGTTTTTCCTTTGGACTGTAAATGAAACAGTTTTCAGACACTGTTAGCTCCTTTAAAGAGCAATTCTTTCTGAATTTTGTGCTTTCAAAGCATGTCATAAAATTTCTTCTCAAAACAGACACCACGGAATTCTTGCTTATGGAAATGGAATGACATACTGGGAAGCTATAATAACAATCATAACACACAAAGCTAAGACTTAGTATTTTCCTAGTCTCTCCTTACCTACCAGTAAAGTTGTCAACCCTTGCCCTTGAGAGCACAATTCATGGTGACCACATGATACCATTCTTTGCCAGGGCTGCCACAGAGAAAGAAATTGTCACCTGGTGGAGAGGCCTCAGAACTTCTCCAAATCCTGGGGCTGTCTAGGCATAGATTTTGTTATCTCCTTTTCTTCTCAGCCACTCTCAATCCATATTGTCCTTGTGCATGAACTGCATCCAGTTTGTAAAAATATTGACTGCTACAGAATAGGCCTAGTTAGTAAGCAGAACCACCAGACCAGAGAGAACTGGGATTTTTTTCCCCTTCTTCTCTGTAGTGTTGATAAGTTATTGATTCCAATTCCAGCTGTATAAGGTGATTTTCTGTGGGTGTTTTTCATGCATCAGTCTGAGCTCAGGTCCTCAGGCCACTAATTTCCTGCTTTGCTATCTGTCAGTGTCAGTAGCCATAAAGATACAGCTTTTGGAGCAGTTGTTCACAGGGCCCAGAGTGGCAGGTTGGGGGGAGTGTGCTGCATCCCTGGGGTGGTTCCTTCCCTCTGCTTCAATGGTTACAGTTGCTGTCTGCAAATGCCATCTGACCCTCTCTACAGGATGTCTGCTAATAGTTTGGGTTTGTGTCTTTTTAAATGGCCCTTTGTTTTGCCCAGTATGTAGTTTCCTTTACTGGTACGCTACCACACTCTCCTGTGCTGCTCCTAGCATGGTGACTTCTCAGGGCTTGACCCAAAGCATGAATATTTATTCTTCTCTTGACATCTCCTGTTCAAATTTGATGAAGCAGAGCTTGCTGCTCATTGTCAGAAGAGCACAGAGAAAGACTTGCCACAGAAAGTCCTTGCAGTGTGGTGCAAAGCTGGCAGAGCTGAGTGTTCTTTCCTGCTTACCATTGCTGCTGGCATTGTAAAAGGGTAAATCCCCTTGGTGCTCCCACAGATATTGTTGCCAGGTAAAGGCCCTTTTGTCATTTTGCACTTGTGGAAAAACCCTGCAAGACCCAGATTCAGGAGGACTCCACACCTGGCAGCATGGGCACGCAAAGGCAGGACAGACCTTCCTATAGGATCTGAAAGATGCAACAACTAAATATCCTGAGCAGCAGATTTGGCATCACCTCTTGGGAAAGCTGCTCCCTGCAGAGGTTCTAATTCTAATGTACACTAGGGCTATGAATTCTTAGTGAGTGCATAGGTAAGGTCTGGGAGGTATCAGTGCAATGAATATGGAAGTGCAGCATAGTCCTTGGTCTTTCTGCTGAGCTGCTGAATTTTTAGTGCTGCAGCTGGCAGTGATGGCAAAAATAGTGTCTTTGTGCCATTGACATTGACAGTAATTTCTCGTACCTTGGATTCAATAAAAACCTGACACTTCCTTCACTGATGTAGTTAATATCTTCTCAACCCATGTCAACGTGCATGTGTTCAGAGTCTGGCTCCTCTGAGGTAGGAACCAGACTGTTTCAGCAGCACATTTTCTGCCTTCCAGTTGACCTAAACCATTTTCAACGTGGCGATTTAGAGACAACAGCACTTCTGTATACTTTGCTGTATCCTGAATCATCTGTGCTCCTTCTCCTTGTAGCTGCACTATGTCATTTTAGTAGAAGTGCTATAGCTGATGCATTTACACTCAGCTTCAAAAGCCCTTTGAATATTCTTATCAGAAAAGTTTGCTTTATAGAAGATAAAGCACAAATTATTACTGGTCTGGAGCTGACGTGGATATTTGGCACTCCATCTGGAGTGCTTCCTTTCCAGAGGTATTTCAATAAATTCTGCCCTGTTCCTGATGAACAGACAGTCTCTGTTGTCAGTCTCAAACCATAGGCTTGTCAGGCATGATAAAGGCAAAGGAATATATACAGTGTGCGTTGGCTGATTACACATTGTCTGGAGCTGTACAATTTTCTTACACTGTTATTGCTTCCAGGTGATTTATTTGTGCAATTTCTTGGGCAAAGTCATCTGCAGGTTTTGAAATGCATAGTGTTATGATCTTAGGGATTTATTCTCACTGTGTAAATGGAGACTCTCAGTGTCATCTATGAAACTGCACTAAGATAGTATGGAAAAATAATCAAGACCACTTTCAGAACATGAACCTCAGCAGAATGACTGCGGGTTTATAGTCACACACTTGACATCTAAAATGTGACTGGAGAGCAGTTGATAGTCTATCTAAGAAGAAGTACTGCTTTTGGATAAAAATTATTGAACATAAGGGGCAATGAGCAGAAGGTTTTAGAGGTGTAGTGTGTAGAAGTTCCCATATCTCTTGAAAATAAATGTCTTGTTTTCATGCTAAGTGCAGTCTTTTTCATCCTCTACAGGAAATACTTCAACTCTCATGGAAATAGGGAAGATAATCATAGTTTCTTACTCGTTTTTGATCTCAGAGCAAGATCAACTGTTCTTTGAAGACTGTTCTTACTGTAATTGAATCAGGGTAATTACTATGCAAACAATACCTACTTTTCTCATACCTTCAGGAAATTTATGATCTAATTATTTGTTTGCTTGTTTGTTTCCCACTGCCTGCAAATCACTGGCTAGATAAAGATGGGCCTGGTGAACCCTTTGATAGTTTGGACAGTACAGACGTGTGCAGCGTGGTGAGGTTCTGGCTGCCAGAAGGGCTGGGCAGTCTAAGACACCAGCTCATTGGTCTCTGACAATTTGTAATGCCTTGGCTGTGAGAAGTAAGCACCTTCCTGGCTGATGTGGCCACGTGGCTAAAGCTTGCTTCAAGAAACCATAAGGAATGTGCTGTATTAATCTGGGTTTTTTTCTTTATGCTGAAATCACATGCACTGCTTTTAAAATCTTTAATTTGTGGCTTGTTGTGCAACTTCTGTGTCTTGGTCAAACCTCCTCAACTCAATAGGATTCTCCCTGGGCTGTGAGATAGAAAGCATTTCTAGATGTTAAAACAACAATGCTTAGTGTGAGGAAAAAGATCCCTTCCATCTGCAGGGCACATGTAGAGGAAAAGACAGGGAAATCACCAGAGTAACATGGATACATTAGAAAACCTGAATTCTTTTCCTTTTCAGTCCATAGCCTGGACATATGGGGTGTGATATGAGGGAGGAACTGCTTGTAATTTTACCAAATGGTGGTTTGAGCTTTGTTGCTCACAAGTCCTGTCTGAAGCTCTGCCCTTGAGCTGCCTGCAAGGCTGTTGTGGGGAGCAACTCCTGTCTCTGTACCAGCTCCTTCTGAGGAACCAACTCCACATCAAACATGCTGGAGCTGTGGCAGGTGACCTTCCCTCACTCCTACCTGTCTTTTAAGATGGACAGCATTGCAGGAGTGCTTTTTTCCCAGCTGACACAGCATGTTTTATTTACTGCAGAAAGCAGAAATCTCTGTGTCACTTTTGGTCTGACTACCTCAAATCACATTGCCCCCACTTTTGTTTTATTGGTTTGTTGGTCATGAAAGTACAACCTCCTCCTCTTTTGTCTTTGTTGCTCTATAAATTGCTGAATATTGCCACGTTTCATCAACTCAGAGCCAGGCAGTTGTTGAGGTTGTAGCAAGCAGGTGTTCTGTGCTTTTATATCCTTTGCTTTCAACACAGAGATTGTATTTTCCGCTGATTGTGAAAAATGACAGGGATTTTTTGGATGCTTAATATGTGACTGTTCTGATCCAGGTTGTGGATTCAAATGAAAGTATTCTATCTATGAAGGAATTAATGCCAAAGTACCAGCAATGGAGCCCAGTTTGGGGTCATGTTAAAGCTGCAGGAACAACCCCCAGGAGAGCTCTGATATTTACTGTCAAGGAACTGAAACTAAATATAAGTCCAAATAGCTAACATTTAGGGTTGCTTAATACTTCCCTTCATCAGATCTGACAATATCTTTTTCAGTCCTTCAGGTTTCTGAAATGCCATAAAGAAATCACATGAGCAGAAGAAATAAATAGCTTTGTAAAAACTGAAGGCATCAATATCCTTTAGTTTTGCATTACTGTCTCCACAGCCACTTTCTTCTCCTTAGTGTCTCCACAGATACTTTTTCAGCCAAAGTCCTCTCATTAGTGCCCAGGAAAGGATGAGGCCTTCAGCTCTACTGCCCAGAGCAACCAGAAGTCTTGCAAATAACTGGGAAAATGTGTTGTGTCCTCCATAAGTATCTGCTAGTGTTGAGCATGTGCCTGTGAGTTCAGCTTGGATATGTGGTGTCCTTCAGCTCTGCACCTCTGTGTATTCTCTGTCCCTGTCTGTTTGCTGCACCCAAGGTGAGACTTTTTTCCTCTGGCACATTCCCAAGTGCGCTGATCCCCAATTCAGCTTGCCTATAGTGAATCAATATTTGTGTGTGACAAAGGGAATTCCATCCTCTCTTACTTGCATGCTAAAGAAAGGGAGAAAGAAGTTGTATCTCCCTATCTCTATTGCTCTGTATCAACTGAAACCACAGCCTTCTTGACCAGTCCAAGTCCCATCCCAAATAACAAATGGGCAGATTATAAACTGTCTTCATCAAACATTTGTTGGCCACTTGGGTGCCTAGTTTGGTCCTTCCTCACAACAGAGAGTTGCAGAGAACTCTGCATTTCCCTTGACTGAGTTGCTAAGTTTCAGTCTAGCAATACCATCAGAAATGTCCATCCTCTTTATTTTAGCAACTCCAAGCTTACTTTTTGAGTGACTGAAAAACCCACCTGAGCACATTTCATATTCTAGTTAGCTATTCCTTCCATACGAAACCCACCTGAGCACATTTCATATTCTCCTTAGTCCCTCAGGCTTCTCAGTTAGCTATTCCTTCCATACCCTTTTTCTGAACAAGTACAATTTTGCAGACTTCTTCACAGAAAATATGATCTCACTGTAATTCTCTACCTGAATATAAACCAGCCACCCTTAGTCCATTTCCCTCTCTCCATCCTGTCATCTTTCATCCTAAAGCTTAATGAACTGCTTTTTGGTGTCTTCATGTAGATACTTTCCAGCTCATCCTTATTTCTGCAGAGACACCTTCGACAGTGACAGACCTTTGCTGGAGATCTAACTACATTTTCTTTGTTTCCTGTGATGTGCTACCTCTGGAAATCTCATACATGGACTCAGATTCAGGGACCTATGCACACTTGGGAAATGCCAGCTAAGGTTGCAGCATTTGGGACAACTCTTTGTGGAAATCCAGTTAACAGAATTCAGTCTTTAGCTGTTTACTCGCTAAGGGTCACTTTCTGGATTATTTTTCTTTTCCAGGCACTGAAGACAAAGCCACCCAGTGTCTCTGTCATGGGCCAGCCTGCAAACCTGAGTGTTGTTTCAGTGCAACCCTTATCCTCACATCCTAATTCCAGGGTGGCTGTACCTCACTGTTCTGCTCTGTGCAGCAGTATCTCTGTGTCAGCACAACCAAAATTCTGTCTCAGGTTTCATCACCTCATGTTTGGTGTTACCTAGGAGGACATTCAACACTTCCCTTCTATTGGTTTAAAATGCTGTTACTGTTATTAATTTATTGCCTTGTTAACTTAAGGACTTCTTCTTGCATCTCTTCACTGACTTTCTTTCTTCCCCTCTATACACTGTCATTCTGCACTTTTTAAGACCCTACCAGGGCTGCCCAATGAGGCTATGAAGCTGTTAACTGTGTTACCTAGGAGGACATTCAACACTTCCCTTCTATTGGTTTAAAATGCTGTTACTGTTATTAATTTATTGCCTTGTTAACTTAAGGACTTCTTCTTGCATCTCTTCACTGACTTTCTTTCTTCCCCTCTATACACTGTCATTCTGCACTTTTTAAGACCCTACCAGGGCTGCCCAATGAGGCTATGAAGCTGTTAACTGTTGTCTCTGAAGTTTTTTTCCTGCTTCACCTTTTCTTGGGTTTCTTGCCGGGGTGAGTAAAGTTGCTGGTAGCCCCAGCAGGGCAGCTCCACTGGGTACCTCCCAGGCTAACCTGGCAATTCCCCTTAGCAGCATTGCCTGAAAGACAGTAGACACCAGCATGCCACATCATCCTGTTCGTGTCTGTGCCCATGTGTTCTAGGAAGTGGCATTTGTTGGCATAACTGGCTTTTATCTCTGCCTTTTATCATCCAAAAAGGTAGACTTGGTGGCAATGTACAGCTATAATATGACCAATGCAGCTTGTCTGGGAAGATTCTGGGCTATCTATATTGCATAAGCTCCTCCTATGCAAATTGTTCAGGCTGGAAGTATCTACATTTTATATATGTAATTCTCTAAATCAAATTGTTTTCACAGATCACACTTGCCTTTATTGCTCTCTGTTATTTGGGGGCATTTGGTAGCTTTTGGTAAAATCTTGCCTTCTGGATATACCCTATAAATCCTGAACAATGCTTTTAAAAGTGAAAACAAAGGCATATTTTTCTTCTATCAGAGCTTGCTCAACAAACTGCCTGTAACGTTTCCACGGGGCCTTGCAGAGTGATGTTATGTCAAGAAGAGTAATACTGTTTAATTTATGAACCATCAATATTTATTGCACATGCAATCACTGGCATTTTGTGTGAGAGAGCTGAGCAACAGCTAATAAAACTGGGAAGAGGTTACATGTTTACCAGGGTGAGATACCTATATAATTCATATGGGATCATTTTTGATGTATTTATTTTTGTGTCGACAAATTTCCTGGTAGTGGCCACTAAGGTGGGTTCTTGAAGCTTATTTGCTAGCTCATAATGAATTAAGAATTGCTATAAACAACTCAGCTCCTTTATTATTAGGTATTTTTAAGTGTGTTGGAGCAAACTTGCCTGTATTGCTATACAATTAAGGAGTTAATCTCAGCCTTACTTCTGAGTTGAGATCTGCTTATTTCCCACAAGGTCCAGGACTGGGAGCTTCTTACACTGTATTGTAAAAGAGCATCCAGAGCCCCTGGTATATAGTGCTACTGCCCCAAACCACACACCTGGTTACCCAGTGTGAGGAATCGGTTTTGCAAGAGCTTGTACCAGTGCTTCGCCTTACAGTGAATCGCCCTGCAAACCATGCATAGAATACTGGCCCAAGAGAGACCTCTGGTGCAACAGTATCATCTTTTGAAAACAATAGGATTAATTTGGAGGCAGAAATTGGATAGATCTGTAGGTATTTGTATTCCTGAATCAGATCCTGGTTGCAATGTAAGTTTTATTTCCCTAAGTATTTTATGTGATTTACTTTAGAATTAGCTGCTCCTAAGAAGGTTCCAGCAGACAGATTCCTTTGGGAGATGCTCACGGAGACATGTGAGGCTGGGTGACCTGCAGGGAACAGGTGGGAATTCTGACCAGTTTTGATTGATGTTTAGGGGTTTGTTTGTTTCGTTGGGTTGTTTTAATTTCGTGATACTTGCATCTCTAACAGAGTGGAGTCTGTGACTGTATCACTGAAGAGATGGATAGAGGAATATTATGCCTAGCACACTGATACAAATACAAATTTGATTCCCATACAAATGGGAAAGCTGGAAAGCAGCAATATTGCAGCTCATTAAGTGCCACAGTTAGCAGTGCACTAGTCAGAACAGAAGTGCTGCAGTGACACAATTCTGGCTGATATTGATGTAAGAACACAGAGATAATGGAAGTTTTCACTATGTGCCTGTGTTATACAAAGGGATTAATTGTGATTGGATCTAGGGTATTATTGTGATGAATTATTCCCAGTAAGATATTCAGAGAACACGAGGGACTTCGAGACTGGTGAAGCACAACAATCCTATTAGCTGGTTTGGGAAGATTTGATTTAGCTTTGTCTTCTCAATGCAGTCACTGGAGTCTGTCAGGGTGGAAGTGGCTGCTCAGACCATGACCCAGATGATGAGGTAGCAAGCAGTTCTGTTGGGAAGAGGGCAGGCTGCCCAAAGAACTGCTCCCTGCATCCTCTGCTTCCTCAGTCCCAGTGTCCCATTAGGTTCTTGCACATTGGAAACCAGGAGTGAGGGTGTGGGTATGTGTAGGGGAAACTGATAAGTACAAGAAAGGGAGCAGATTCAACCACTTTTTGGACTCCAAAGACACCATCTAGCAAAAAGGTTTTCTTAAATGCATTGGGACTTTTTCCTGAATAAAGGCAGCCAGCAAGTGCCTCTCATAGTTTTTCCTACAGCACACTGTGTCTGGAAGAGATTGAGAGAAAACCTGGCATTGCTAGCAGTAGTGAACTTCCAGCACGTGTGGCAGACCAGGGGCTCTCACTCGCGTTCTGAAGTTGCACCAAACTGGAAGGAGTTACCAACTCTTGCATGCTGTCCATGACAGAAATCAGAACTTTTAAACAGCAAATAAAGAAGAAATTACATGGCATCTTTTAACTCCTGGGAGATGTCAGGTTTTTTGTGGGGCTGGGAGAGATTTGTATGTTAAGTTTGAAGAGGGAGAGCAGGGAAAGCAATGTGATGTGGTTGTTGGCAGCTATCCACACTAACGTTTAACAAGGTGATTTTTCTGATCTGGAGAGGCAGCAGCAGCATTTTATTTGTTTCCATGCAGGTTCATCAGAAGCACAGAGCTGTGCTTTTGAGTTATGAGGGAAGATGAACATTAATAAACAGGCAGGTCAAGAACCACCATAGTACAAAGCATTTTGTTATTCCTTCAGCATTTGTCACCAGATGCTAGCCCTCCCATAAATCTTGCTTTGAGAAACAGTTTTTAAGTCTACCTTAGATCTGACAGCAGTAAAAGTCCCTTGTGAACTCTGAAAAGGCAATCTCAATCCAGCTGCTGGTGTTTAGGGTTACACAAGATGAAAAGTGCTGTAAATGACAGAATCTATCTTATAATAGGTTTGACAAATGCTGGGACTGAACCTGGGAACAATGGGAGCTGTTTTTATTGACTTGCCAAAAGCAATGGCTTCTGTTAACTGCACAACTGAAATAAACAGTAAAAACATGCAGTGGTACAAACTGCTGAGTAATCATGTATCCTTACAGTGAGCAGTAAATACCTTTTTGCTAACTAAATGCTATGTTCAGGAGCAGAACATAGAGAAGGTACAATAAACTTCACAGTCAATCTGCTCCTGGGTGTTCAGCATCAGGCTGCAGTTACTGTGTGACTTCAGACAGACTGCCTAGCTCAGGCTCCTTGCTTCCTTCATCTCTACCAGGCAGTCCATAAGATCCTTCAGATCACTGAAGGACATTATAAGGGATTATAACTCACACTGGAGTATTGTTAGTAATTTGCAATCTCTGTAGGGCGATCTCTCTCACTTGCTTACTATAAAAGTTTGTCCATATTTTTTTTTGCAAAGCCTAAATAGATCTCTTTTGCAGTTTTGCTGCAGCGTATGTATATATATTTGTTTTCACTTTCCCCCCCAAACTCCGTTTTAATTAGCATTTTAAGAACAGTGTTAACCAGGTAATATACTTTACCAGCATAGTCACTAACAGATCGCTTGACTCCAGCCAAAGCACTTGACTCCAGCCAAAGCCCAAACTGCATATCATGTTTCCCCCATGAAGCTCCCAGCTATGACCAGACTTAGTAATGAGTCTCTGCCCTTGACACAGTGCTCCCTTGGAGCCACAGTCAGGTTTATCAGTGTGAGCTCTGCTGAAAACAGGGGTATTCTGACACTAGCTGAATTTCACCAGGGAGACTTGATACCAAAGAGGAACATGGCAGGGCTGCAGTGCACAGCACTGCTCCTGGACAGGTTGCATTGCTCAGCAGTGCCTGGGTGAGCATGACCTTGCTGGGGACTGGGACCCTGTGCATGCCCTGGCTGTGTGGGGACACTGGCTGTATAACATGCCACATACCATGGGCCCTGGAGCTGCCTGTGGCAAGTGAACTTCAGCAGCACTGGTTTGATAGCAAAGCCTACAGCCAGGGAGTGTGCAAATTCCCTGGGCAAACATTAATTTTTCAAGGGCACACACGCTGGTAGCCAAGCAGAGAAATCATCCATTCTCTAGCAAAATAAATCCACTTTGTATAGCTAGAATCTTCACTTAATAACACAATCTATGGTATTTTTTGGAAAAGCCAGTTGCTCCTACACATGCCTTTCCAGCTGGAATCAGAGCACTGAAAAGATTAAATCTCATCATTCTGCAGTTCTCTAAATGCATTAACTGTCTGCAATACATTGATGTTAGGTCAATGGACTGAAAACAACACAACAAACACAAACTGCAGTGTCTCTCTCCAGCAGAAACCCGTGGATGCTTATCAGACAAAATGATCTGAATCACTGATCACTGATGGGAGCACTTAACTCCAGCCAAAGCCCAAACTGCATATCATGTTTCCCCCGTGAAGCTCCCAGCTATGAACAGCCTTAGTAATGAGTCTCTGCCCTTGACACAGTGCAATGGTTTTTCTTCTTTTGCACTAAAAGCTTTAGTGTAAAAGGCAAGCTACCCAAGTTTAACTGTTGTTTTCCCCACACTTTTGCTCTTAATTCTGCCTGCCTTTGTAAAATATCCCCTTTTTTCTTTCTCCCTGCTGGTTTAGGATTTTGCAGCAGCAGAGAAGATTTTGTTGTAGCGATTGTGAAGAGTATTTTCCATACAGGTATCACTGAACAAAGCTCCACTATGTGACTATCACTTCTTTTCTACATGACCTTGATGTTTTCTGGTCTTTCCACTCAATAGCTGATTTGGGAATCTGCAGCAGTGAGCTGGAGGAAATGGATGGTATGGTAAACTCAGCAGAGGAGGAAACTTTGAGGTGAAATGCTATAGCTTGCTCTGCTCTGGGCAAATAAAAGGCACTGCCCGGTTCCAGTAGGGTCTGTAGGGATGTATCTTGGTTTAGCCCCAGCCCACAACCAAGCCTCAAGCAACTGCTTGCTCACCTTCCCACCAGTGGAATGGGGTAGAAAATCGGAAGGGTAAAAGCTAGAAAACTTGTGGGTTGAGATATAGACAGTTTAATAGGGAAAGCAACAGCCACACACACAAGCAAAGTGAAGCAAGGAATTAATTCACTTCTTCCCATGGGCAGGAGGTGTTCAGCACCTCCAGGAGAGCAGGGACCATCACGTGTAACAGTTCCTTGGGAAGACAAACACCATCACTCCAGATATCTCCCTCTTCCTCCTTTCTCTCCCCACTTTATAGACTGAGCATGATGTCCTATGGTATGGAATATCCCTTTGGTCAGTTTGGGTCACCTGTCTCCTCCTATGTCTCCTCTCAGCTTCCCATGCACCCCTAACTTCCCTGCCAGCCTGGCAGAAAAGGCCTTGGCTTTGTGTAAGCTCTGCTCAGCAATAAACAGCACTGTGTCCAGCACAAATCCAAAACATAGCTCCATACTAGCTACTGTTCTTCAGAAAATCAACTCTACCCCAGTCAAAACCAGCACAGAGCGGTGGGACCATCTGTCAGGCCAAAGCAGGAACCCTTCAGCACATGGCCACCCTCACACATTCAGCTGTCACAGTGCATTTTGGTTCCAGGACCACTTCTGCCTGACTGGTGACGCTGCTTCAGTCTACTGTGGGTTCCTACCATACTAGCTACTGTTCTTCAGAAAATCAACTCTACCCCAGTCAAAACCAGCACAGAGCGGTGGGACCATCTGTCAGGCCAAAGCAGGAACCCTTCAGCACATGGCCACCCTCACACATTCAGCTGTCACAGTGCATTTTGGTTCCAGGACCACTTCTGCCTGACTGGTGACGCTGCTTCAGTCTACTGTGGGTTCCTAGTGCCCAGCTGAGGAAGCAGGATCAGGAATGAAACTGGTGTGCAAACAGCATGTGCTGGCCTGGCCTGCAGTCTGACATGTATGTCTCATGTGATTCCAGATTCCAAGGGAGAAACAAAAAAATGCCACTGCTGAGCTTGGGAAGAGAACTTTGTGTGGCTGAGTGTCTGAATTTCAGTCCCACCCTCAGAGGCTGTGCTGCCCTGTAGCAAGTCCTGTGCTCTGTCTTCTTTTTCTCAGGTTGCAATCCACATAGCCTTGGGGCATGGGAGGGAGGGCATGGGATGTGCACTGTTCTTTCTGTGGTTCTTAGAAGGCACTAAGAAGTGACAAGCACGATTATTTATTAATTCTGCTGTATTACAGGCATGTGTGACCAGAGACTTGTCAAGCTCTGAGAACTTGAGGAACTTTGGTGCAGCCCTCTGTGTGCTTGCAGTTAGGGAATGGCCTTCAACCTCACAACTGCAAACACAAGGGAAGCATCAGGGTGGGAAGAATGAGTAATGGACATGAGTTGCAAGCTGCTGCTTGGGGCAGATAATATGGAAAAAAAACCATTGAGGAATGAGAGGGCAACCAAAAGGAGGCAAGGGCACATTGAGTGGACCTGTGATTTGGGTTGTCTATGTCTGGGGACTGCAGGGCACAAAACGATGCCTGCTCAATGCAGGCTCACTGGGATGGTGCACCAGAGAGATGGATTTGTTGAGTGCCTTTGTCAGTGTGTTCTTCTCTTGTCAGTGCATGTCCTTCCTGTGGTGCATCCTTATGGACCCCAGGGTCTGATTTGCAGGAGTGTGGACTTGCAGCTGCAGATCAAGACAGTGGTAGATGTGCTTTTTTGCTGGTTCAAAAGGTCAGGTGTGAGGCATCTCATCTGGGCACACAAAGTTCCTGTGCAGTACTGGCATTATTTTCTCTTGGCCTCAGATCTTGTCTCGAAGTGTCTGTAGGGGGGAAATCCTCTGTCCTCAAACAAATGGCATTTCTTTCATCACACCTCTAGTATTTATGAAGGCCTGATGTTATCCCATCAGGTGCTATAAAAAGCCCCAAGGAAATGAAGAATTGTTTTCAGAGCAAAATTTGAACAGTGTGCAGTAAATATCTTAGAGAGCAAGGACTATAGTGCTAAGTGGGAATACAAATTAAAGACGGGCTGAGGTGGATTTTGCACAGACATTAAAACAAAAGGCTCTTGAGTTGGTTTGGTTTAATTAAACAAACAAAAAAACAAGTGGGCTGCTATGCAGAAAGAGGGAGATGAGCAGTATGGTGGTTGATCTGTGATTCCCAGGCTAAATAGGTCCTTCACCTCAGTTATTCATTTAAAAGGATAATCTTGAAGGAGATGAAAAGGCCAAGTGAGCTGTGGAAATGAACACCTGGAAATGTGAGTACCAAACCAGACACAGAGTGATCGAGACCGATCGGGTGGCATACAGCTGCACAATGGTAAAGGAGCTGTTGGGAAACGGGGACAGGGGAAGATGAATCTAGCCAGCAGTCTTTGGCAGAAGCACAAGGAACATGCTGGGGGTGTGAGCTGGTGGTGGGCACAAACAGCACTTGGGCATAAGGAGCACTGCTGAGCCCCTGGAGTTAATTGCTGTAGCTGTTTCCTGTGTCCATGCTGTTGGTTTAGATTCAAGAAGGCAAACTGGTGCTTTGCTGATCCTCAGTAGAGGGGACAGCACTTGCTTCTGGCTCTTATCTGCAGAAGTGTCTAATCCTCTCTGCTAGGCATTTTCCCTCACTATTGGCTGTTGGCAGCACTTAGTCGAGTCATACACTGTCCTTTTAAAACGAGAAGAACATTGGGAGGTTGATCACTTTAAAAGTGTGCCTTTCAGCTTTGTTGCTTGTTTTGCATCACAGGAGGATTAACTGGAGCATTTGGCTTAACTTCTTTATGCTGTGCACTCACATGGATCCTTCTAGCATGTTCTCTCTGAGTCATGTTCTTACTAAAATAAGCAGTCCCAGCTGAATAACAGGACCCTGTTTTCTGGCAATTTCACTGGATGAACCATAGTCCTTTGGGAAACTCCTGGGATCATTCAGAGTAATAGTACTTTTCTTTATATACATATTGCTTTCTGGGACATTTTTTATGTTTATATTTTTTTAGGATAAATTTTATTAATAGGAAGAGTTTCAAAAAGTTATCGCCTAAAGATTTCAGGTGGAAGAAGGGAGGAAAAATGGACTGATCTGGAGAAATTCAGGAGCAGTTAGCCCAGCTTTGGCTCCAGGAAAGGTTCTGGGACAAATTGTTAAACAGTCAATTTATCAGATGCTGAAGAGAATAAAAAACCCTATGGGTTTTTGAAGAACAAGTAATTTCAAACTAATCCAATTTCTTTCTTGGGCAGAATAATAGACACACAGTACATGGGAGGATATATAATTTAGCTTCTATTAAGCTTTTGACTTTTTTTGTCATGGTATCTTTATATACTACACAGGGAATTATGTCCAGCCTGAAAACACTGCACACAATGGAGTAGAAAGCACTCAAACCACTCGTATTTCACTGCCAGAGTGAGAGGGCATTTAAAGCAGGGCTGAACGAGACCATTCCATTAAGGACTCAGGTAAGGGAAGGGAGGTTAAATTGGTCAAATGCACAGAGGACACCACACTGTTATGCTGCAAGGACAATGGGACACAAATTCAAAAGGGCCCTGTTAATTTGCCAGAAAGTCCTAAATCAACAAGGGCAGGTGCAGCTTTTCAAAGTGCCATTTGTAAGGAGGATAAGGGACAAGTTGGAGTGAAAACTGGAGGATAATAACTGCCCAGGAGTGGGAATGGCAGGAAAAGATTTTGAAGTGGACAACAGCTGAATATAGGTCAACAATGTGGTGTTCTTGCAAAAATACATATTTCATTGTTTAATAAGGCTGTGGACAAACTGGAGGTAACTCTAACCGTTTAGAAAGCATAGAATGCAAGTTGAAAGAAGTGGCTTTGTTTTAATATAGAGAAAAGAAAATAGAATAACAGTGTCCCAGTTGGCAACAGGTTTTGTACAGAGGGTGGTGGCTAGTTCTGCTTTCCTACTTGGGACAGAACAGGAGCACAGCAGTTTAATATGAAAGAAAGAAATTCAGGTTGGAGGTTAGAATCAAGTGATGTGAATGGAAATGGATCCCTCAGAATGGTCCCAGACATCTCTGGAAGTGCTGAGGAGGAGGCTGGCCAGATATTTGTCAGGAATGGGTGTTGAGATGTAACCAACCTCTCCATTAGGACACAGGACTGCAAAGTATGATGTCTTCAGTACCAGTTTGGCTCCACTTTTCTATGACTCTTCTTCTCCCCAGGTGAATGAGGCTTTCTTTCCCCACCTTTTAATTATAAGGTTTTTCTATGACTCTTCTTCTCCCCAGGTAAATGAGGCTTTTTTTCCCCACCTTTTAATTAAAAGGTAAAAAAAAGGTGAAGGTAAAAAGGTAAAACTTAAATTCCTATCTGAATTTAACTCCCTTACCAGAATGGTTATTCTTGTGGTGCTCTCATAGCCTTTTCTACATTCTGTGTGAAATCTTGCTCATTTGAGGTCTTTTATCTGTGGGATGGCTATTGCAGCTGGAACACTGAAAATGTACTCCAGAAGATGATCTGAACTCTTTGATCCCACATATAATACCTGTTACAATTTTAAACCTACAAGGTAGGCCAAACCAGCTGGTGTAAAATATAGGCACTGGAGACTCTCTGTAGGGTGAGTGGCAGAGAACCCCAGCAGAATTCATCCCAAATGAAAGGACATGCAAGGCTTTAGTTATGCAGTGCAGGGAGCTGTTGTTTTTATGTTAGCAAGTTTCAGAGGAAGGGAGGGCTTGGATTGAAATAGTGTGTGAGAAAAGGAAGGTACCTCATGGAAGTGGAGTGTGATAGGGAGCAAAAACTAGAGGGACAAGTCATTGGGTTTGTGCCACTGAAGAAGAAGTCTGTGTTGTCTGTGGGCTGAAGCTGTGAGTAATGACAGGCTATAGTGTTTCATCCTGTGATCATGGAAACAGAACTTCATGCATCCTGTTAAGTAAACTCATCTTCAACCGAAAATTACTTGGCTCCATCATGATCTCCTCCTCCTAATTAAAACAGCTGTCAGGATCTCAAATTTTGGTAAACAGGAAAAATGAATGTTACAAAACCTCAGTTTAAAGGAAATATTGCTCACAGAAGGTCAGCTGATATCATACCTCCCTCATGGAGATGACAGATCCTGTCTGTCTCAAACAACATGCTCCAAGCACATAAGCAACCCACTGTCCTTTTCTCACCCCATTTTCTGTGATCTTACACAAGTGAGGCAGAGGAGAGATGATGACTTTTAACTAAGGATCAAAATACTACTTCTGTTTCACTTCTACTCCCAACCAACAAAGAACTAGGAAACTGAAATTCTTTCCATCTTTTAGAGGGTTGTGATGGAGGAGAACAAAGCTCAGGCAGTACAAATTTCTTTAAATCTAGGTGGTCCTTGGGAAGGCATTTGTTTTCAGGGTGGTTTTTCCAATTTTCTTCCCTCATAGTGGAAAGAAATATGTAAGAGAAGAAACAGAAAGATTTCTGTCATTGATCAGGGGTCATATTCACTGGTTTTGATATCACAATTAAAAATATATTTTTAGTTATGTTTGGTTAGAGCTTCAGTTCTACTGCTCAGTCTTTTACAGTCACTGTCTTGTGGGCAGATCAGCTTGTAACATGAGGCAACATTTTCTTCTGCCATGAGCAGGAGTGGTTTTGTTTTTCAGTGAGCAATCAGATGTCGTTGGATTTTCTAACTGGATATATCTTGGTTTTTACATTCCATGACAAAACAAAGCTGATAGGAGTTTTGAGAAGGTGATTTTAGATCTGCTGAAGGCTCTGTGCCACATGTAATAATCTGAGCATTTTTCCTGAGAAAGGGGTAAAATGTTATTGTTCAGAGCAAAGGGTAAAAGAAATCAAATATATTTTTTATGATAGTAAGACCTAGTTGTAGAACAAGTCTTGACATCAGTAAAGTGATTGTTCTGCTCTTTCGGAAATAGTGCAGGGAATAAAATGAAGAAAAACTGACCTTTTGCCAATGATAATGCATTCATGGGTCTGTTTGTGCAGCTCAACATGCAATGCCTTTCTGAAATTCTACTGCGTGAGTGACACACGTCAGATGAAGCTCTTAAGGGATATCTGGCATCGTATACACAACAATTACATGTTTGATTGCACAGAATATAGTATCAAACGATGCCAGCAGCTCCAGTTAATGTCAAAAGAGAAAATCAAACCCAACTCCCAGGCATATTTTACATAATTTCTAGAGCTGTCATTATGTGGTATCCTGTCTTTGGTTCCTCTCCCCTCTAAGAGAAGTGTTTCTCTTAGTTTCATTCCTTGGATCTTTATTTTCAAGTTGCATAGTCAATGTACTATTAAATTGTAAAGGTCTCTGTGTGGGTCCTATGTGGCCAGTAAAATCTCAGACTGCCCAACAGCCACATTCAGAGCTGACTTGGGTTTATGTTACAGCTGTCAGTCACAGGCAGCAGGTACCTGGAGCAGCAGGTACTGGGAATATTTGCACTCATGTGCTTGTCTATGCCAAACACAGGTATTGGCATCTGCATTTGTCTATGCCAAACACAGGTATTGGCATTTGTGTCTGTGTCGTCAGCAATTCCCCTGTGATGAAATGTTTTACTTTTCAGCAAAGAATCCATAAATTTCCTAAAAATATTGGAAGGGCCAGACTGGTTTACTGCTAATTCTTACTGTGACAATTATTGGTATGTGAGAAATGATCTTGGAACCAGAATTGAATCAAAGAACAAACAGAAAATACAAAGAGACTCACTGCTTATTCATACTTGGGGGAAGGATGTGCATGTATATACACATCTGTATGTCAAGATAAACCTCTGCAGAGAGTTGCTTATACTTGTTTTCTATTTTTGTGTCATAGCATTTGCTAATTAATTGCACTTTACCCAACTGCAGAGCATTTGTCACTTTCCAGTGTATTTGAAATACAACTGATCTACACCAAGCAAGAAGCAGATAGAGCATTGAGCTGGTTTGAGGAGCTGTGTCAAGTCCTTGGGCTGGGAAAATAGGCAAGAGGCAGAACAGCCAAATTTGAGAAAACAGATCCAACAGTGTATTTTCTATTACTTTTTTTAATGTCATGGTATCAATTACTTGATATCAGGGTCTAGCTAGTGATGGTTTCTTTCTTCTTTCCAATTCATGTAGAATTTCTTGTTTCCCAGCCTTGAAGCAAAGCATTTTAAAATCAACTCTGTTATCCCCAAAAGAGGGTTTTTTTAGATCTCTGATTGTTGCTTTCTCCAACAGTGAAGTTTCTGTTCAGTTGTCATTCATGGCAAGCACCCAGACAACCTGTCTCCAGTCCTCTCTGTTTGGTAGCAGTCTGACAGCAGTATCTGCTTCCAAGACTTCAGCCAGATTGACATTCATGAGCAGAAGGTATACATTTCACCTTCACAATGCCCTCCCCAAAACCAGCATGATGTTGTGCCATATACATAATTTATTACTTATCCCGTGACAGTAAAACTGCACAAGGATGTCTCCAACATTATCCAGGGTGACATAAGAATGATTTTTTTCTGTTGCTGTTCCCATCATACTGCTTATCAACATGCAGACACTTTGTCCATGAAAATCACCTGACCTGTTTGATAACCTTTGTCAGAACATTGACCAAACACCAAATTAAGGGATATTTTAGGGCCCACTTTTCTGCCATCCCTCATCTTAACTTGCTACTAACTTCAGTGTAGCAAATGGCAGCCAAGCACATAGACAAAGATGCAGAGGTGGCATTGCTGACTGGGAGCACGGAGATTTTTAAAAGCTGAGCTGGGGAGCTTAGTCTTTGTGCTTGTTAATTCATTCCTTAGCACCTCTCCTGTGATTGCCAACAGGGCTGAACACATTCTTCATTTTTAATCCCCAGAACCCAAGTGTGAGGAGCAGGACAAGATCCTGTGTCCTTTCAGGTCAGAGGGTAAATGTTTCGTTGGATACTTGGTCTGGTCTTGTCCCAAATGCCATGATAGGATGAGCTTGTACACAAGCCATTCTCCTGATACCATGATTTTGGCATCTGTCTCTCCTTCTCAACACACTGCAGCACTTGTGTAGGGCTTTGCAATTCAGTTTTTTGGAGAGAGGGAAATGGACGAAGCAAGTTTGGTGGGCAAGAGTGATTCGTTTCAGTAAAACACGTGTACCAGTCCTGGAAGAGATAGGGATGTAACCAGCAGCTCTGTCTTACATTTATCCCTAATTGAAGGCCACAAACCAGTTTCTGTTTCCCAGGAAACTACTGGATCACAATAATTACTTACTTATTTCTAGATAGGGATAATAGATAGGAGTATGAAACTCCTGAGTTCAGCCTCAGTCCTTTCAAAGGGCTGTCATATGAAAGGCAGAAACAAAAAATTTATGAAGGCTTTCTTTAAAGATTAAAAATATGTCTTTTAAACATGACTTTTGGATAAGATCTTTTTTTTAGCTGGTAACAAACACTTTGAAAAGATTTCAATCTGAAACAGCTTCTTTTGATTTTTCTGCTAAATAAGATAGGAGAGAATATCTAATTTTTGGATAAAATGGTTTTTATTTCAGTTTTGTAGCAGTTATGAAAACATAAACACATGTTTATATAAAGTAAACATTGAAATATGTTTCTGAAATTATTGATATTACTTCTGATTTTTATTTCTGCCTTCCCTTTTTTTTCTGTGCTTTCTGTGGTGGGTGAAACTCATCCTCCAGCCTGGCCGACTTGCTGCTGGTGGCAGGTGACATGGATCAGCTGTGGGAAGCTGTGGTGCTGCTCCCCTTCTCCCTTCAGATGTGGGTTGTGCTTCTCCCTGATTGCTGTGACAGTGTGTTTAGCCTTGGGGAGCAGCATGTGCCTTGTGCTGGTTTGAGCTGGAGTAGAGTTAACTTTCTTCATAGAGGCTAGTATGGGGCTATGTTTGGGTTTTGTGCAGAACACAGAGTTGATAATGCAGAGATGTTTTTGTTATTGCTGAGCAGAGCTCACACAGAGCCAAGGCCTTTGCTGCTTTCTGTGCTGCCACACTGGCAAGGAAGTTGGGGGTGCATGGGAGACTGGGAGGAGACACAGCTGGGACAGGTGACCCAAACTGACCCAAGGGATATTCCATACCATAGCACATCATGCTCAGTGTATAAGGTGGGAGGAAGAAGGAGGAAGGAGGGACATCTGGAGTGATGGTGTCTGTCTTCCCAAGGAACCGTTACGCGTGATGGTCCCTGCTCTCCTGGAGGTGCTGAACACCTCCTGTCTTTGGGAAGCAGTGAATTAATTCCTTGTTTTGCTTTGCTTGTGTGTGCAGCTGTTGCTTTCTCTGTTCAACTGTCTTTATCTCAACCTTTTACCCTTCTGATTCTGCCCCCCATCCCATTGGTGGGGGAGTGAGTGAGAGGCTGCTGGTTCTTGGCTGCTGCTGAGGTTAAACCACAACAGCCTCCACAATTCATTTCTCCCTTTCCAGTTTCAAACTGCTGGAGCACAGTGCTCAGACAGGGCTGGCTTGCTGTGAGCTCTGTGCCAGTGCACCCC
>NW_008657855.1:439-1359 GCF_000695815.1 Acanthisitta chloris | reverse complement strand
GGGGCCCCGGCACCTGCCCCACAGCCAGGGTGCCCTGGGGGGCTGTCCTGTGCTGGGGTGCTGAGGCTGCAGAGCCAGGGACCACCCTATGTGGGAGCCCACGGACTGGGGGTGCCCACCCACTGGGGGGCACGCTGCCCCTACCCAAGGACACCCCGAAGCACCCGGCCAGGGGCTCAGGGTGTGTGGCCTTGCAGAGAGCCAGAGTGCCCCTGCTCAGTGTGTGCTGGCATCATCCATGCCACGGCCACCCTCCCCTGATGGTGGGGGGCCAAACCCTGCATTGCTTTTGCTTATTATCTCCATCATGGGAAACCCGTGGGTTTCCCCTGGTGATGGGCTGAGCCCCTCTCTATCTCCGGGGAAATGGTTGCTGTGGCAACGCATCCCCACTGTGGGATATATGGATGGGGAGGGGACCCCATGGGGAGGGGACACCTGCTGACACCCCCATACCACCCCAGACCCCGGCTGGGCATCGATCAACCGCGGGGTGCTCATCTGTGACGAGTGCTGCAGCGTGCACCGCAGCCTGGGCCGCCACATCTCCATCGTCAAGCACCTGCGCCACAGCCCCTGGCCTGCCACCCTGCTCCAGGTGGGTGCTGGGGATACTGGAGTGTGGGGAGATGCACACTGAGACCACTCACACCCACTGGGCCCTGCCTGTCCCCTGCAGATGGTGCACACCTTGGCCAGCAATGGGGCCAACTCCATCTGGGAGCACTCGCTGCTGGATCCGGCGCAGGTGCAGAGCGGGCGCCGGAAGGCAAACCCCCAGGACAAAGTGCAGTAAGTGCTCTCCATAGTGAGGGAGGGGGTCAGCACTGGCTGGGACTCCCCTCTTCACCCCAAAACCTGCCACCCCCTGCAGCCCCACCAAGTCAGAGTTCATCCGTGCCAAGTACCAGATGCTGGCC
>NW_008657855.1:0-399 GCF_000695815.1 Acanthisitta chloris | reverse complement strand
CCCTGCCGGGATGACGACGGTGTCACTGCCAAGGACCTCAGCAAGGTGAGGTGGGGGCTCAGGTACCCCCTTGGCGGTGGCAACAGATCCACCCATTTCTGGCTCTCTCCTCCGCAGCAATTGCACTCGAGCGTGCGGACAGGCAACCTGGAGACCTGCCTGCGCCTGCTCTCGCTGGGTGCTCAGGCCAACTTCTTCCACCCGGTGAGCGCTGGTGGGGATCGGGGTCCCGGGGCAGTGTGGGGCTCAGGGGGTCCCCGACCCCCACCCCGTGGGCAGGCTGCGCGGCTGAGGCTGCCCATGCCCACAGGAGAAGGGCACCACACCGCTGCACGTGGCGGCCAAGGCTGGGCAGATCCTGCCGGCAGAGCTGCTGGTGGTTTACGGGGAGGAGCCCGG
>NW_008657853.1:52970-60213 GCF_000695815.1 Acanthisitta chloris | reverse complement strand
GGGACTGTGGCCGCACAGAGCGTTCCGCGGGGCGCGCTGAGCCCGCCGGGCACCCCCTGGGTCAGAACGCGCCGGTTCCTCTACACTCCCCGAGCTCTTCCCTTCCCATGCTCTGTGCCCGGAGCCGCAGCAGCCCCCGCAGCGCTGCGGGCTGGAAGGCTGCCCGGCAGAAAAGGACCTGGGGCTGCTGATGAGCAGCGGCTGAACGTGAGCTCTGTGCACAGGCGGCCAGTGGCATCCTGGCCCGTGTCAGAAATAGTGTAGCCAGTCCTTTCGGCCTCCCGAAGCCGCCGCACTTCGAGTCCTGTGTTCAGTTTTGGTTCCCTCACCGCGGAAAGGACTTTGAGGTGCTGTGCGTGTCCCGAGAAGGGTAACGGAGCTGGTGAAGGGTCTGGAGCACGAGTCTTACCAGGAGTGACTGAGGGAGCTGGGGTTGTTTAGCCTGGAGAAGAGGAGGCTCAGGGGAGACCTTACCACCCTCTACAACTCCCTGAAAGGAGGTTGTAGCCAGGTGAGAGTTGGTCTCTTACAAGTAACAAGTGGACACAGCTTCAAGTTGTGCCATTGGAGGTTTAGATTGGATATTAAGAAAAAAAGAAAGCTTCACTGACAGTGAATGCTACAAGAAACTAGTCAAGCATTGAAACATGTTCCCCAGGAAAGTGGTGGAGTCACCATCCCTGGAGTGTTCAAAAGCCACGTAGATGTGGCACTTAGGGTCACGTTTAACTGGTGGACCTGGTAGTGTTAGGCTGATGGCTGGTGTTAATGATCTTAGAGGCCTTTTCCAACCTTAATGATTCTGCGATGAGAAATTCCAGTGCAGAGGACCAATACGCTACACTACTGATGACAACTCAATTAATTAAAATACACATGTCCATGGACAGGACTAATGAGGTATTTTTACCATTTTTCATTCCTTGAGAAGAAAATTTTTCTGCTCTTCATCAGAAAAAAAAAAAACAGAAGAAAAAAAGTAATGAATACATAAATGAATTAATATATCCCATTATACTGCAGTCATCTGTAACACACACCACAAGTAAAGAACCATGTGCTGCTTCTTCAGAGTGTGGGTTCCATGTTCGCTGTCTCCACTTCAAGATGACTTGACCCAGGAATGAAACACTCAGCTTGCAACTGTCCCCAGGAGGTTACTCTGCAGCCAGGAGCCACTGGAGCACAACAGGGCCATGATGGTGTCCCTTGTGAATGTGGCCTCACACCACAGGCCATGAAGAACGAAGCCAAATAATCCACTCTCCCACAAAGGACTTCTCTGCAAGAAATTAGTTTTCCATTAGTCAGTCAAAGTGCCAAAGAACGTGTGCCAGTGATTTGGTCTCCTTTTATACTCTTCTCTGTTAAGTAAGGTATTATTTCTGTCAGGAGAACATCTTCCATAAATAATTCTGAAATGATTTGCCTTTTCAGAGATTTGATTTTAAGTGGTTTTTTACGTTGTCAGGATTGTATATATAGACTAATTAATATAATACACATATCTGTTCTCTTATCAGTTTTCTAGGATTTTCTGTTATCTAACAAAAATAATTTCAGCAGGCTAGAAGTCTTAAGAGTCTCCTCCATCAGAACCTTGTGAAATCAGGAAAAACACCTGGATTGACAGGGATATTGTAAGACTCATTTTTCCCTTTCATATCTAAAACAGTGCCTCAGAAGTGCTTCAATGCAAGCTGAAAGAAAACAATAATGGCTGTAAATACCTGGCAGTAATTTTTAGTAGTGCCATAGAATATTCTGGCTTTGTAATGCTTGAAAAACAGAAGATTTTGGTTTGTGATCCTTTTTACTATACAAATGCTGAAGTAATTTAGCTAAAGGAGGAAAAACAGAAGAAGTCACTGGTGAAGGTGTTATATTTTGGCTGAAATGCAAGCAAGCAGACAGTACAATTAGGCAAGATTTTTTTCTTTAAAGTAACTGAAAATATTATTTTACTACATCACTTTCTCTCATTTTTTTACACAGATTTTTTCACAAGATCCTGCTGTTCTAAGAATAAACATACTAAATACAGCTAAAATATTGACTCAAATGGAAGAAAGCTCAAATTTACCAAAATGTTTTTAGCATGTCTGGTGTAGAAATTGCTATTAAGATGCAGAACAAAGTAGCTGGAGATGTTACAATCTTTTCCTCATATGAAACTCTAAGAGGACAATTCAGGAATTAAAGACAAGTCAAGAAGTTTGGCTACTCTATAAATAATGCTGGAAAACTGCTGCCGTGCTTACCTTCAGTATTCTATTAGCCAGTGGCATTATCTTGGAGGCTGTGAGCTGTAAAATGACTAATGATGATGTTTATTTCCAAGCAGAATTGCTGGGAGAATGGGAATTGACTTGCAATGATAGCAGCAAAAGGGAAATCATGCACCCGTGACTAAATACCAAGATAAGCATCAGAGAGTGCAATGAGTGTTTAAATAAAAAAACAGAGAGTGGAAAGTGAGGTCTAAGAAAAGGAAAGGAAGGAACAGAAGGAAGGAAAAAAGGGAGAGAAAGGAAAACAAAGGAGCGGGGAAAAAATTCATCTTATAAGCAAAGCAAGAGGTTAGAACATGACCTTTGCATCAGCAACAATGATGTGCTTCAATTTCCTTAATGTCCAGGTAGGATCACACTTTTCAGTAATGATGCATTACCATGTTCTTGTTCCTTTGAAAGTGCATCTGACAACATCTCAAGATAAATGATATGCAGAGTGAGAGCAATGAAATGCTCCCCTACTAAAGCTACAAATGCAATCCCTTGAGAAGTGAAAATGGGAAATGATGCCTTTAAAAGCAAAGAACTCGAAGAATATTTGCTTTTTTTTTTTATGGTGTCGGCAACTTCTGAGCCTTAATCTACCCTGGTTAGACCACCCATGGTGACAGATGGTGAAATACATCCGTTGACAACAAAGGCCAGACTGTAGAGCTGAGAGATCATGTATGCCTCTAATACTTTTGTCCAGTCTCTGCTGCCCAGATCAAGAAAGCAAACAACAGCAACGCCAATTAAAGACCTCTAAATGGTGAAATGAAAATTTGTCATTTTTATCTTTATTTTAGAAGGGGAAAATCTTTCCTTGGCTTTCACTGGTGTTTACATCTTTAATTTTATGGGTCTATAAGAAGAGCACCTTCAGAATTTTTCTGGTACTGCCAGCACCCAAACTGTCATCAAGATTCTGTCAAGTAAATAAAAGTACCTTAAAAGCTGCAACTTAAAATCTTGTATTTGATTCCAGCATCACATTTAGTATAAACATGTATGATGTCCAATAAAAAGAGTTTAAGGAAACTGAAGTATATGTCCAAGACATAAATTATTACACACTCAAGCCATTTACCTTTGTAAAGAAAAACAGAACAGATGTTTGCACATTACGGATTGCTTACATTTGTCACTTGACAGAGCTGTATCCTGCTGAGTCTAGAACAGAGGCTAATCCTTATGCTTGAAAGAAAAGTATGTCCTGTCACTCTGGAAACAAAGTCATCTAGACTAAGAATACAAAATCAGCAGTTAAGAGAAAAGACTTTTTACTGTTTATTTTGGTGGTTAGGTGGATGAATAATATTCACATCAAAGTGTGTATGTGTTGGGAAAGGGTTAAAAGGAAGAAGAGTTTCTTAATTCAGCTAGATATTTATAATACATCACATATTTAGCTTCATCTTCTGGTATGTGGCAACACAGATCAATGGGAGGATGGAACCACCACCCAAGCTGCTGGTAGGATGACGCAATTCTAATTGCAACTATTCCTTCCTTGTCTGTAGTTTTTCTCTTACTGGATTGGTAACTTCTGATAAGAACAGTCAGTGCTTTGCAGAGTAATTTCATTCTAGTCTGTATCAGCAACCAAATTGTGTCAACTCATTGTGGCAGCAACCTAAACTCAATAACCCATGGGAATGGCAATATTATCGGGATCATGCTGTACTATCAGGATCATGCATCACATGACCCATTTATATCCTGTTTTACAGGCTTGTTGCTAACCAGTAGATAGTTCCAATCCCAAAGAATAATGTTTGTAAAGTCTTTATTTATGTTCTTGTGTAGTCAGTGAGAAAATCTGAAAAGTCAACATAGCTGCTATGCAGCTGCTGTACATGTGTACTAGATCCATGTATACAGCTGCTATATATGTATACTAAAAAGTTACATTCATAGTAATTTACATTACTGGATAGTAGAAGTATTGTAAAAATCATTTAAAAGACAGAAAAACATTATTTCATGTCCTTGGTCTTCTCTGTAATATTGAAAGTTAAAGAAGATATCTTTACACTGCAGTCTAGACCTATGAGTTACTGACATTAAATAAACACAGACATTATAGTACTGTATTTTTTTCTCTTCTCTCTGTAATCACATTTGTGATTCCTGCCTCTAACAAAACTGAAAAAACCCGGGAAATGGAACATTTCTATTTTATTTTTCTTCAACCTGATTTTCTAAATCTTTTCAACGACAGGGTAAAAGCTGTTGAAGCCCCAGACAATTGAAATATTTTGGAATGAGGCTTAGCAATAGTGGATAGGACTTGAGAATAGCACTGAAGTTTTTCAACATTTTACCTGTTGGCTAAATATGATCAACTACTACAACATCTAATGTCTCATGCATATTTAATTACAAATTATGTATTTTCAAAACAATATTGACAACCTCATTTATTAAATACATAGGCATGGCCACTGAAACCAAGGAAATTTGTTTTTTAGTAAGTGAGAATGAAGAACATGAATGCATCTGCTGTTCTTTTTATTTATAAATCTTTTCTGTCTTTTCTTCAGGGTTCCCAATTCTACAGTGCTGGAGAACTGCAGCATCTCTTTTATTGTAATGAAACCTCATACTCCTGTGTACTGTCAAAGTTCCTGGGTCTGGAGAAGAAAAAAAGATGTAAACTTGTGAAAATCGTAAGTTCATCATAACAACTGTAATTAAATGTCACTGAGAAATAGTCGTAGCAAGCATGCAGAAAAAATATCCACATTAAAGGACACTGTCAAAATATGTTTTTGTGCAAAATAAGGCAATTGTAACACAATGCATGTTTCTTTACAAAACAGTTGCTTGAAAAATGCTACTTTGGTTGTGTTTCATACCAAAGAAATTAAAGATGAGCTGACAAAATGTCTATGTTGTCTTCAGACTTATAAGGACTATTTGTACCAACTACTACAAGTAGCAGTTTGACTGACTGCAGGTATCTGGTGCCTTCACCTAATTCTTTGGTTCTTCTGAGATTTCTGGAATTTTCATTTCATATCTTCTCTCTGTTTTCTCCTCTATGAGTGGTCAAGTGGAAATAATGATTTGTGATTAAGTAAAGAATTAATTAGGCTTCATGGCAGTAAAAAGATCTTAAAAGTAAATGTGGTGAAGGCAGTGCATCGTACAGGTGCAATTTTACAATATGAGCTGATAGGCAAAGGAACTCTGATGCCCAGGTTGGCCTACCATTCCCATTTTTTAGGACTTTCAGACTGCACACAAAAAAAAAAGAAGCCACTGAAATGAGGAAAGCCCTGTCACATGCTGTTAAAAAAGGACTAGAAAATGCCCTGTAGACTATAATCTTATGTAGGCTGAGAGACTTAGAGGAACAAGTCTTTGGAATTTTTTGCTTTTTTTTCCCCTCTGTCTGAGTATCCTTGAATATTCCAGAAAACTGACAGAACTTCTCAGAGTAGTTTTGGATCAAGAAGTCAGTGCAATTCACCAGTTTCAAAAACACCCTGCAGTATGTGGTAGTTTACTATTCAATAAAACAGAGGGCAGGACGAACACTGTGCTTTAAAGTGGTGTAGAACCAGGCACTCAAGTCACTCTTCACTAAAAACAGTGATGCATTCCTCTGGTGAGATAGTTTGAGCTGGTATTTGTAGTCTAGCACAGATTATAAGAACACCCACAAAGAACTATTACAGTGTTTTGTGGCTTTGCAATATACACACAGGTAATGTTGGTGGTGAGGGACTGAATTTTGTCTTCTGAAAAATAAATACAGGGCCTGCCTATCTGAATCTTAATTATCCCTGTGCTTCTGAAGGCAAAATAAGTGATAAACTAAAGGGTTTGTATTTGGTGATTCAAGGGGAGAACTCCCTCAGCTGTTAATCATGCTAGAGTTACAAAGATGAGGTACTCACAATGATGTTCACCCAAGAGCTGCCTTTTGGGATAGATACTTGCACATAGTAAAGATGTAATGTTGGCATCATTTTGCCTTTCTGACAAGATAATAACAGGAGCTGATGCCTAGAAACCACAGCTAGAAAGAATGCACCGGGAGTGTCAGATGCAGGTTCTTAGCACCTTATTCCCCAGAAGGTGATTAAACCTCTACACTTTTAAGAGAAAATAAACAGTTCTAGAAGATATTCATTAAAGATGTTTTGGGGATAAATTTTGTGGGGTGTCAGGAGAGGTTACTTTAGTCAGCATATTGTTGGTGTTTGAATCTCTTGCTCTGCTTCTCCATGTCATCACATTCTTTCAGGGGAAAGCAGAGTCATTTGCATCTGCCTTCAGGATGCTCCCATTACCTCTAGTTCTGTTGTAAGCCAGTATTTCTGATCAAAACTACAATCACCCCTAGGAGTCAAAAAGCTTTTTTTTTTCCCCTCTGACACATAATTTGACTTCTGGGTTTCTGAACTGTATCCCTCACTGACTAATCTTTGAAGCATGACAGCTGGATCACAGTTGGAGAGAAGTAACTGAGATAGTGAAGGCAGTGCCCTGCAGAGATGTGGAAGGTTTGTTGGGTACCTGTCTGGTATGTATCACTGGTAAGCTCTTGGGGTTATAAACTGCTAGGCTGGACATTATGAAAAAAGTTAGATGAAGTTGGCTGTGATCCTTGGGAGCTTAACTTCGTTCTGCAGCCAGGACACTATGAAGGGATTGGCACTGGTGTCTCACTTCTTCTATTCCTTGGGGACTAAATATCCCTGTGGCATAGGCAGCAACAGACACAAACAAGCATACAGAAGATTTTGCTTTTGCTTGTGGCAGACCCACCAGATTTTGTACTTTAAACATGTGACTCATTCATTTACTTTTTCTTCTCTCCACCCTCACAATCATCTATAGTATCAGTAACTCTTATGTTTACGGTACAATGCCACAGCTTTTCTTTGTCTCTCTTATGCCATGAAGCAGATGTTACTGATCAGTCTGCCAGGAAACTGTGTTTGATGTATAAAGCC
>NW_008657853.1:47844-52938 GCF_000695815.1 Acanthisitta chloris | reverse complement strand
GAACTTGCTTCACCCCAGCTGCTGCCTCCTGCCACACTTCCTGCTGCTCCACGTCACCGGATGCTCAAGGCGTGCTCCCATCATGGGACTTGGCATTGAGACACTACACACTCCAGGCAATTTAAATGCTGAGAAGTCTACAATTAATTTATACCATGTTCTGGCTGGGAACTCCCTGTGTCACTGTGAAGGCATGGGGCAAGGGAGAGAGTAAAAAGAGATGCTGTGCTAAGGCTGTAGTTGATTTTACCTGTTGTTTTTAAAGGATAGTTTTAAGCTGCTATGAAAACCAAATAAATATATGAATAGACACAAAGACAGGGATACCTCAGTGCCATTACATACTCCCTGTCTGGCCAGTAAAGTAAAATACTCAGGTCTAGTTGCATTATCCATGCTGAGTGTTTCTCCGAGATAGGCTAAGAAGAGTATAAGAGTATAAAAATGCAAATCCTGCTCTGCGGAAGTTAATGACAAATCTCTTATTGACTTACATGGGATAAGTTTCAAGGACTTTGAAAATACCTATAAAACAGACTAGTGATGAGCAGATATCTCCACCTGAAAAACTATATTCCATTCTCAGTCCATGGCTCTAGCCAGCCGTACTAGTCCAGATGCTTACAGGACAGAATGCTAATTTGGAGTTACGGTATTACTAATTACAAATGCTAGATTAGATATGCTGAGGTGTTCAAGATCTGCTTTCAAATGCTGGCTCATGGTCTTCTATGGGTATAAGAAAGATTCAAGAAATAATAATTTGGTATTAAAATCTAATCACATAAAAAAGTCTATGCAAATGTATTTGAAGTGTGCTCAAGACCTTTTGAATATAGGCTTTGAAAGAAACCATGAAATGGCCGTTTTGCTTTATATCAAATGCACTGTCACACTGTTTCTGATTACTTTCCTTATTTGTGTCACAATTATTTTAGGAAGGTAATAAAAGTAAACTGATTTATTATCTGACAGCCTCAGTCTAGGTTTCAGTAGAAAAACAGAAGCTGTTGTAGATGTGCATAAAAATCCCAAATTCTGAAAAAGCATCCAGTATTTTATTTAAATTTGATTCCTTTTATCTTACGGTTCTCCTTCGTGCCTAGACTTATCCTTAAGGCTTTTGGGTTGTTTTTTTGTGGGGGTTTTTGGTTGTTTATGGTTTGGATTGGTTTTTTTGGTCTTCCTTTCATTCTACCTACCTTCCCTGAGACCATCTGTGCTGGTTTGGGCTGAAGTAGAGTTAACTTTCTTCACAGAGGCTAGTATGGGGCTATGTTTAGGATTTGTGCAGAACACAGGGCTGATAATGCAGAGATGTTTTTGTTATTGCTGAGCAGAGCTTACACAGGGCCAAGGCCTTTGCTGCTTTCTGTACTGTCATGCTGGCAAGGAAGTTGGGGTGGATGGGAGATAGGGAGGAGACACAGCTGGGACAGGTGACCCAAAATGACCAAAGAGATATTCCACACCATATGACATCATGCTCAGTATATAAAGTGAGCGGAAGAAGGAGGAAGGGGGGACATCTGGAGTGATGGTGTTTGTCTTCCCAAGGAACCATTACACATTATGGGCCCTGCTCTCCTGGAGATGGCTGAGCACCTCCTGCGCATGGGAAGCAGTGTATTAATTCCTTGTTTTGCTTTGGTTGTGTGTGCAGCTTTGGCTTTCTCTATTAAACTGTCTTTATCTCAACCCATGTGTTTTTCTAGCTTTTACCCTTCCAATTCTCTTCGCCATCCCATTGGTGGGGGAGTCTGTGAGCGGCTCTGTGGTTCTTGATTGCTAGCTGGGGTTAAACAATGACACCATTCTCAGGAAAAATACTCAGGAAAGCCCAAGACCCCCATGTAAAATTTAGTTTTGGTCCCACGATCTGAGATGTGGCCTTCAGCTTTGTTAATCCTTACGTAATGCAAGAGGTTCATCACATAAAGTATGAATATTTTGGACCCCTATTTGAGGAGCCATCCCACAAGGTGGTCATGGGCAATGAGACCTGTGCTGCCTGTGAGCAATATGTCTGGGGCAGACCTGGGGCTCTTTGGTGTGTGATGCAGGGCAAGTGTTAGGGGATAAGCTTTGTGCTGAGTCTGTAAGTAGAAATGAAGCCTTTGGTCAGATGGATTGCAAGTCAGATATTTTTACCAACACACAAAAAGTACTTCTATGGTAGAAGCTAAAGGAATGAAGCTGGTAACTTATCACGGAAGAAAATATACCCTTGATTTATAAGCTTAACCAGCAGAGATATTGTGACAATGTAATCAGAGATGTAGGAAAATGAAAACATGAAGGAACCATCTGTTTTCCTCTAGGCTTTAACAGATCTTATACTTTATTTCCATTTTAAAGAGTTGTCTTTACAGTTCATTTGTCCCCTCCCCTTTCTTCTCTCAGCTTATCCCTGAGATGAAGAGTTAGTGCCCTTATCAGGCAAGGTTTCTGGTAATGTTTCAGTTTTATAGCCTCAGCCTTTCCATGAGCAAACATTCACAGCAACCTTTAGCCTCTCTCCTTTCCTGAGTTTTGCTGTTGCTAGTTTTTCACAGACAGAAGTACACTGGAGGGGCGGGCAGAGGTGAAGGCAGGGAAGGGGATAGGGAAGTGCCAGAGAGAAGGATCATACAGCCTGTTTTTGACTCTATGGAGAGGAGATCTCTTTCGTTCTATTCAGGAACTAAACCAGCATAGTGTATCTGAAAGAAAAAGAGTAGGACAAGAAAAAGAAATGAGAGTGCACACGCAATGGGTCTAAACTGAGCGATAATGAAGCAACGGATATTGGTTCTGGTCATTTGGCCTTTGTTTTTTCCACTCCAGCTGCTGCAGCAAGTTTGTTCAAATCAGTGTACCAACAACAGTTATATGATCAATGTGATGCTCATGAATTACTCGGACTTCCCATCAAGTACTGGTAATTTGATGTTAGCTGTGAATCGAGCCTTGGAAAGGGTACAAAATGAATTCCAGACGTCAGGTAAGGCAATGGGTGTTGATTATCCCTCTCTTGCTGTGGTTTCTTATCACTTTGTGTCACAGCTTTATACTCATCTGGCATTCAGCAAACTGCTTTTCAGACAGGCTCCTTGCCTGTCTGTGTGTCTTATGTAGATCTTGCAGAAATAACGACCTCTCTCAGTAAAACCAGACGTGCTCTACAGATGGGCAGAATATGTTTTGTAGGTGTTTAGGTAGACTCTTCCTGCATGCTTTTCTGGAGATGTTCAGCTGGGTTTGGGAACATGGAAATTGCTGAACTGGATCAGACAAGACCAGTGATCCATCTAGTGCAGTAGTTGGGATGCCCTTGCTTCCTCTCCTGACTGTATTAGCATCTGCTTTCTGAAAATAATTTTCCTCTTGACCCCGTCTGTTGATCATATCATGACCTGAAGTGTGAAAAATCTGCAGTCCATATGTTTTACTTTCATTTAGAATCATAGCAGAAGATGCTTTTATTTATTTTGATATCTCACCTCTTTTTTCAACATCACCAATCTCCTGCCACTCTCTATAATATCAGGGAAAGAAGAGGATCCAAGAAAATAGTATCTATTGCCTTTCTGCCCTCTAGTTGAAGAGATTTTGCCCAATTTTATTGGAAAGCAGCCTCTCAGCTCTACTTCTTGCAGAGCCTTAAAAAAATGTCTCTAGCAATGGCCAGAACTAAAAGTACTTTGTACTGAAATTACTAACACTCAGCAGAAGTCAGCAGTCCACATTGGAGAAAATTTTACAGTCACATCTGTACTAGTGGGAGTTAGGTCATAGGTGGACTTTGTAGAAGCTTTTTGGTGGGAGACATCTGTTAAGAAAACTTCCCTGTCTGACTATCCAGGAGTCACTCTGGCAGTCACTCTCACACCGCCTGAGCTGTCACTGAAGCCCCTTGGCAGTGACAAACTACTCACACAGTCAGACCAAGTTTCCTTACCCTAGATTTCCCAGAGCAGAGTCTCAGATGACCAGATTCTTAAAATAATTTAATCATGGTGCAATTACTAAATAACAGAATAACAGCTCGAGCTGGTGCATCCGAGGAGGAACGGCGAACAAAGGAACCCCTGGGATTTTTACACCCTCACGGTCTAAGTGTGGGGAAGTCTGGGGGCCACCGGCTCCTGCTGTGTCTGGTCACCTGGCTGGGCCACAGGTCCCTGTGCCCTTTGTTATGCAAAGAGTTGGCACTTCACAGACTCTTGCCTGGGGCTCTGCCTCGCAGAGCTCAATCTACAGCTGGAGCTGCAACTGCGCCCCGAGCTACCTGCACTGAATGTATTCCTTGACACCCCCTAGTGTAAGACTGCTCAGATCCGTGTCAGGAGAGGGATAATAGTGTATTAGTGGGTACCTGCAACTCATGATGCTGTTTACTTTTATGTTTGCATTAAAGGATACAATGTTACAGTCAAAGTCACCTTCCACAACTTTACCTCATCACTTTACGTCTCACAAGGCTGTCGTACTAGCACCTGTGAAGGTGTGGAGCTCATCAAGACCATTTATGTGAGTAGCAGAGTTGTTTCATTCTGCCTGTGTGCATGCATGTGTGCCTCTGTCTTTCCTTATTAACCTTCGATCCTGTTGTTCGGTTCCCAGCAAATTTGAGAGGGAAGTGAAGTTTTCCAAGGGAAGATACTCCTGTACGTTTACTGAAGACAAGTAGGCAAATACCGAAGAGATATTCTATGAATGCTTCCCAGAGACTGTCATTACATTGCCTTCAGCTTCAGGCTTCTTTTACTGTGCTTAAGTTGTCCTCTTTTTTATATCTGCACAGTTCTCAGTGTGCCACACAAAGAAATCTATTGAACAAACCCATATAATAACCAACCAAAAAAACCCCAACCCAAATACTCAAACAGCTCAAGCTGAGGAAAAATGTCCTTTTACAACTGAATCAGACCCTGATCTGGTTCACCCTCAGTTTACACAATACATGAAACAGAGCTGTGGTGAGGATGAGAACATGCGGGCAGAGAAATAATTAGGCTGGCACTGTTACCTAAGAAATGCATATGGAACTATGCCCAAAGGGCAAAGATGAAGCACTCGCTTCCACTAGAAATCACAGAAGTCATGTGAGAC
>NW_008657853.1:0-47824 GCF_000695815.1 Acanthisitta chloris | reverse complement strand
TCAGTTAGCATTGGTGTGTTACAAGAAGCCATTTCAGTGGTTTTTCTCACCTCTGAGTGAAATTTGTCAATCCAGTGTGAATTTTTAAGTCTACGAATCTATGAGCACATGCTGTAGTCTTTGCTAAGAAATTGTTACTTATGACACACAAAGATACTGATCAGGCTTCATTTGGTGGTCATGCAATTATTTTTTTTAATACTAGCTTCATATGCACATAACTAACACTTTTCCTGATACATGGTACCTTGTAATTCCAACATCCCTGTCTTCTGCAAATGCAAACACTGCTGGGGTGTGTCATTTAAAATGTGCAATTGTAACAATATTTTCATTTTACCTTGCTGTCTGTCCCTTAGTGAAGCTCATACTCACAGGAACAATCTTGTCCTCTCCCTTTTTTTTTTTACTTTCTGTGATTTCTTCCTCCTTCACATTAGGTTTGTTCTTTTAAACTTTCTGTAGCTCCTTTCTTACTCTTTTCTTGCTTTTGCTATGTAAATTCTGTGACTCTTTTTCTAATCCTAAAGTTTTCTTCATTCTCCCATCCTCCTCTCTCTGCCACTCGTTGCCCCACTTACGACCCTCTTTGATCCCTTGCAGGATTCTGGGGGACTTGGCTGTGCTGTCATAGGACCAGCTTGCACTTATGCCACCTTCCAGATGATCTCGTAAGTACCTCCTCTTCCCCCTAATATCATGATGTTAAGGACATCAGCTGCTGAACAAAGTTGTTTTGTGAACCACAAACCTGCAGAGAAGTTGGGGATTAGTATACATCAAAAACTTCTAGGTCTAAATTCAAAGCAGTAAGACTTACGCATAACCACTATGTTTGGTAGGGAGAAGAAAATTTCTTTCCAAATCTCATTGATAAAATCCCAGGGCTGGCAGGGAAACATCTAACTCCTGACAGTAAGTTGATTGATTGATTGATTTACTGATTAAGAGCTCAAAAGGCTTAACTATTCAGCAGCTGCAGCTGGAAAGAGATATTAGCTTGAGACATGTAGACACCACAGTACTGTGGCAACAGGAATCCTTCTGCATGGGTGTTCAGTCATTGAGGGGTCCTGAGTTTGCTAAGAGAAGATCCAAAAACCCAACTATCTTCAGTAAAGAGGGGTTAGATAGGGAGTAGACAGTTTCATCCAAACTCTTCTGCCTGAGGAAGCATTTCTGAAGAATGAACCTCTCTACTATCGTCTTAGATAGTAGAGTATAACCTGTGTAATTCTATTCCATATTCTACTACACATTATTATGCTCATTCTCAGATATTAGTAAAAGTGTAAGCTGAATCTGCAGACTTGTAGCATGAATCAGTTTAAAACCTCCCATCAGCTATGATGTACAAATTCATATTGTTACCCATGTGAATAACTTTTCTTTTTGAACTTTGGTCGCCTTTTGGTTGCACTGACAGAAACTGGGAGAACTGAGACACTTTCACCTGAAGCTTGTCTGCTTTTAGCTCTATATTTTCCTTTGAGTGGCATGACCAGAAGCAAATCCAATGCTACTGGTGAACACATGTGATTAATTTATAGAAGAATCAAAGCATAATTTGTATATGTATAGGCCCGTGGTAAAACATTATGTAGTATACTCCATTTTAGTCACTGTGCCTCCTAACTCAGCATTTGCTTTTCTATCTGCTGGATATGGAGCCCGGAATGATGCCAAAGTCTTTTCCTTGGACTCTGACACAGTTAAGCCAGTAAAAAGTGTGAATAGAAGTTTATGCAAAGCAATGAAGAACACTAACAAACAGGCAGCTGCCTTTTGTCTGTGGTGCAATAGGCTTGCAAATCAGAACAAGTGCCTTACTTTCATAAAATCATAGAATGGTTTGGGTTGGAAGGGCCCTTAAAGATCATATAGTTCAAACTCCGCTGCCCTGGGCAAGGACACTTTCCACTGGATCAGGTTGCTCAGGGTCCCATCCAGTCTGGACTTGAACACTTCTGAGGATAGGACATCCACAACTTCTCTGGCAACCTGTTCCAATGCCTTGTCACCCTCACAGTAAAGAACTTCTTCCTTATCTCTAGTCCAAACCTGCCCTCTTTCAGTTAAAAGCACTTTACAGAGATTTAAGTGTGGGAAGTGTGCTGTGGGGAATGCACCCATGGGAAGTGGTGTGGGAGTGTGCAGAGCCTGTGATGGCCCAGCTGATTCCTGCACTTGACCACTGCTCTCCAGCTTTCATCTTTGGCTTATCAAATGGACATTAAATAACCCAGCGTGAACCCCAAAAGCTCTGTAAACACAGCAGCTGTGGGGATGTTGTGACAGAATGGTGGAAGTAACAAGGCGCAGTTTTGGATTAGACTGATTGTCTACCTCAATCTTCTTCACCATCTTTAATTCAGGGAATCATTGGGCAATGATTAATGGGATGACATTTAACAAGTCCAAATGCTGGATTCTGCACCTTGAATGCTGAGTAACGCTGGGCACAAAAACAGATTGGGAGAGGAGGAGCTGAAGAGCAGCTTCCTGAGGGGGGGCAGTGGAGAGGGAGGTGCTGGTCTCTTCTCATTGGAGTCCAGCAACAGGTCATGTGGGAATGATTCAAAGCTGCATATGGAGAGGTTTAGCCTGGAGATAAGGAAGCATTTTTTTGCTGACAGTGTGGCCAAACACTGGAACAGGCTTCCTAGAGGGGTGATCAATGCCTCAAGCTTGTCAGTATTTAAAAAGGCATTTGGACAATGCCCATAAGTGGTCTAGTGGCAGGGGGGTTGGAACTACATGATATATAAAGGCTCTTCCAACCCAAACCATTCTGTGATCCCATGAATAAGATACTTTAGCTTTTGGTCAGCCTGAAGCAGTGAGGCGGTTGGACTAGATGATCATTGTATGTCCCTTCCAACTGAAATAGTCTATTCTATTCTGTTCTATTCTACATCTGTAAGGAAAATGTCTGTTTCATTAGTGAAATACTCTCCCTGATATTACTTATTTCATCATCTCAGTGTGGTTCTGTTGCAGCAAATATAAACCCTGTAATTTGGTAAGTGTGCTTTACCTGAAAGATAAAGTTTTGTCACAATGCCAACAATTCTTATGGCCAAGTTTTTGCAGGCAAAATTTCCCGTCATAAAAAACACCGTACAAGAGCTGAAATATTTTGAGTCTAGTCTCTAGGAAAATACTTTTATCCTTAAAAGCTTTTTGTCTCTATGTATAAAATTTCTTTGCTTTACAAATTCCCTTTCAGCACAGGGTTGTCTTAGTTCTTTTTGTCTCTGGTTGCTGCTGTCGTACAGCTCCTAAAATATGCCATAGTGAAACTAAAAGATTTTTCCTTTGAGATGTAGTAGTCAAGCCTTTTTTAACAATGAGAATAAGTCCATCCCATGTTAATGGCAGCCGAGGAGCAGAATCTGATGGGTCCTTGAGCCTTTGGACCCTTGTCACAACCCTTGGGGCTGAAATGGTGCATGGTACCCATACCCAGGCATGGGTAACTGGGGGCAGTGAGAGAAGCTGCCTGGGCCAGCTCAACAAGGGGTTTCGGTGCCAATAGAGACTTAAATCTGCTTTAGTTCTTGAGGAACCTTCTGTTTCAGGTTCAAATCATTGCTAAAGTAATGCAGAGCACAAGAGGAGAGGGAGTTGAGGATGGCAATCAGGTGGTAGCTGCCTTGGTGCGACAGCAATCTGTTCAGACTTGTCCTCTTATCTCTTCCTTCAGACTTGAAACAATACTGAGCCTGCCTCTGATCTCTGTAGGGAGTTTTGGACTGTCCTGTGACTACAAAGTAAACCTAACCCGTCTTCTGACCCCAGCCAGGAAAGTGAATGAATTCTTCTATTATTTTTGGAAAGACTCTGATCTGCCGTTCAAAACCACAAGCTGGGAATCTGTCTACATTTACAAGAGGACAGAAACCTCAGAGGCATGCCTGTGGTAAGATCTGGATCCACCTCTGACCCAGCCGTTAATAAACGCTGTCTCCACCCTTGGATGTGGTTCTTATAAGCTGTTGAGTCCTGCACTTCGGGAGGTGCCTTACAACTACCAAGGAATGAGAGAAGGAAAAGATGAATTACACTCTTTAGCTGTAGTGCATATCTGAATGTTTCACTCTGTCTGTTTTAAACATTCTCAAGCCTTGGCTTTTCCTGTGGACAGCATAGTCCACATGTTGTTCTGATGGAAGTACCTGTTTACAGCATCCTTGATATCAATAATGTGATATGAGAGGCCTCTCCACATTAATGGTGTCAATCTGTAGGCACTATTGTTACTCCAAAAATTTTCCAAAGTTCAAATTGTGTCTTTCTCTGAACAAAATGACCCCAGTGATTGCAGAGTTTAAGCTATGCGCTCACTAGTTTGGAGCAAAGGAGGCAGTTTTCACTTCGTGACTCGAAACATCAGCCTGTGCTTTCTTCTCAAGACTGCTGGGTTTTCTTGTTGCCTGAAAACAAAGTCTGGTTATAGACAAATAGACTCTTTAATATACTGATATTTATAATATGTTTTCTATTATTGAGTCTTATTTAACTTTCAGCTCATGTGAGTGTTTCTGTGCTCCTTGGAATTTTTTTAACCAATTTTGGGACATAAAATGCTGATTAATTATTAAAAAAAATCTCATTTCTCCAACCAATTTTATAAATGCAGGTCAAAGGCACTGAAGACTTCATTGAAACAACTATTATATATATTTCTAATTCATAACCTGACAGCTTGCAGAAATGTAAGCAAAATTTATGACTGTATATGTGATATAATATGGAATATATTGAATACTGAATTTAATTTTAGGTTTTTTTTTCCCTGAATGAAGTGACCTAAAAACTTATCTCCAGTTCTCTCTTTTGTAGGTATTTAGGGACTTTTATTGTTTCCTCCTTCTTTCTTAGTAAAGATAGCAACTTGACCACATGATGTAATTGCTATGATTAGCTCCCTTTGATGTTTTGAAATATCAATGCACTTTGCTTATCTCTTACTACAATCCCTATTTCTTCATGTTTGCAGCTATAATTGCCAATGCACTAGAAACACTTTAGCCACATCCCTTTACTCCTGCAGGTTTTATATCTTTCAGGGAAGTAATTGCATGTAAGTTACTTCTTACCTTTTGAAGTGTTTCTTACCTTGCCTTTATTAACACTTCTGTTCAGGACCTTCTTTATGACTTCAGAATTGTTCAAGTTCCTTTACTGTTGAATCTTATTCTGCTTTAATAGAAAGTGTCAACTTGAATGTTTTTGAACAGTCTAATTAAAAGATACATTTTGTCTAAAGCACAAGTTATACTGCATAGGCTAATTGTTTTTCCTCATATGCATATAAAAATAAGTGAATACCCACAGTGCTGGAAAAATCAGGTGATGTTTCAACTATGCAAATGTTCCTGTAAATTAATGGTTAATGATTATGTTTCTGAAAAGAAAAAAAAAGCAAGCAAGAGATAAGTCTAGTTCCTAGGACTGGAATCTCAGTGTTGGTAGATCAAAAGTTACACAGTTTGAAAACAAAGAGAGCTCTTTTGGTTTTCCCTCTGCATTAACTTCATTTCGGGCAGAATATCTCTTCTCAGACACAACATTTTGAAGCAAGAATAGGATTCAGGAGTTGACTGGTTTTCCTTAATCCTTTAGCAAGCTTTTACTCACTTGGCTGCTTTTTTTGCTCTGCTCATTTTTCCCTCTAAGTTTTAACTGACTCTGTATGTTGGATTTTTTGTTGTTGCTACTTTCCTTCCTTTGTTTCTCTCACAGTCAGAGTACATGTGTGTTTTTCATCTCAGTTCTTGCTGCATCTCCCTTTTACTCCTGTGATCCTTCACATGCCTTCTAAGCTTCCTACTGATGCGTTAAACAGCAGAGCTTCTTGGCTCTGCCTCCCTGTTAGTCTCACTTACTGCAATTTCCCTCTATCCCTCATTGTTTTTCTTAATTGTTAATGTCTTATTACATCACTGTATTTTCCAGATCCATCCTTTTCACAGCAGGGCTCAAATACCTCTGCATGATTTACCAAACACTTCCATGCCATGTATTGATTTTCTTACTCTTATTGCTGCAGAAAAGGTTTCATACCACCTTATAAACACTCTGGTGTGTGGTAAGCACCCTATCTCGCACTGTGGCTGATTTAGGAGAGTGTGAGGAGTTATAATTTTTCTCTGACAATATCTCTGTTCCCTTATCTTAGGTACATGAATGCTTTAGATGCTGGAGTCACACAGTTCTCTGAAAGACTGAAGTTCAAGGATATTTTAAGGACTCCAGAGCAGCTTAAAAAAATTGTGAAAGATCCAAATCGGAAAAGCAATGGTAAGGAGGGGCTGAGGGTGCAATGTCCCTGCAGGTGAGTTGCTTTTCCCAGGAAATCAAACCTAGCCCTTAGGTTTTAGGGATAGCCTTTACCAGAAATGGTGGAAAACACAGATAAGTCATTTCACATGGATATAAACATAAAATGGCAAAAAGTTCCTAGATTTGTCTCTCCAGCCTCATAAAATATGGGGAATATTCTGGTTCCAGAGAGCTTTTGAGGTGAATTATCCCATCTGGGCACAAGCTCCTTTTTGTGAAAGCTCTCTATCATTTATGTGTTTGCAGCCCTGGTACATAATGGGCCTCATTTTGCCATCAAGGGGCACTTCTTCCGGAAATCATTCATCTAATCTAGAAAAATGGTTTAATAAACACCTCATCTTCTCCTAAGACTATGCACCTGGCATCAGGAGGCTAAGTGAGTGCAAGAGTAAACAAGCTAACTAAACCATTGGTTGAATGCCATTTAACCTAGAAGTGTTCAAATTCAGTGGCCCATATTGCATCAGAACTCCTAATGCTTGTTTGAGTGAGATAATGGTAGTGCTCTGGTGCAATCAGACAGAATATGGCGCAGGTGTTGAGGTGCCTTTTACTTCTTTCCCTCAAATATCCTGGTCTTACTGCAAAGAGGCTGTAGTTCTGTGCCTGGATCCTGTGCCTTAGCTCAGAATTTCTCTACTGCCTGCTATGCAAACATGGGGGAGCAGGGAAATGTCCTCCTGTTGTCTGTACCTCTCACCAATATATCTCCATTTTTGCCTGATCTGTAGTGATCATCATGTGTGGCTCTCCAGAGGACGTCAGAACAGACCTAGGGACGGGGAAAGTGGATAATGATGTTGTCATCATCCTGATAGATCTCTTCAAGTAAAGTATCACCTTTGCTTTTCCTCTTTTCTCTGCAGTTTGCTGATGGATACAGATAACGGAAATGGTCTGAGCGGAACTGTTTTGTTGAAGAAATGCTTTTTCACAAAATGTTTTTATTGCCATCTTTCATGTCTTGCCATTTATCTAAGGTGCTTAGTGTTTAATTCGTGGCATATCCTCTATCACGTCCCCTTCGGTTCACCTATTTTTCTAAGGAGGTGACAGAGTAGGTAGGGTTAATGTCATCCTGTGGACTCCTCAGTGCAGGAAGCCTTGAGAGAGGCACAGAGTCCAAAGTCAGAATGGTCATATGAGACGTACATTTTTCATACACTCTGCCCAACCAGACAACTATGTAAATATGTCTTAGAGTATGTTTTTCTAGACTCCATTTATTACATTTTTAAATGATTGATAAGTGATACAATTGTTCTTCCACTTTATAACCATCTCTTCGACATCTTTATAAACTACATAAATCTAACTTTTCAGAGCAGTTCTTTAGTATACACCCTAAGTTTTCTGTTGTTAAATTTCCTCTTTATATTGCTAATTAGAAAATCTTTATAGATGAGGACTGACATAAACTGGCCATATCAGTGGGAGTCTCAAAAGCTGTGGCTGTATATGAGGACCAAGAGCTGATCTCTGGCCCTAAGCCTAAGTGACATGGCACAGCTCACATCTGTATGGCTCAGTGTAGAGGTTTTTTGGGGTATAGCTTCAGTTGCCATAGCAAGTCAGTCTGGGAGAAAATTTATTGGCCTAGACCTAAAACATGGCTGGGACTGTGCTGGCAGCTAATGGTATGAATGGATGATCACAAGGCAAATGTATGTGCCCATATCTTCATCTTACTTATTTCACTGTTGGTGTAGCAAAAAGTATCCATGAACTTCCAGGGCCTGTGGAATTTCCCAGTCCTCCTGTCTAAAGCTGACCTTGACAGTTCAGGGCTGAAGAACTTTGGATTAATGACTTCAGACATTTAACCTTTGGATCCAAACTGGATCTTGTGGTTCAAGTTCTAACAGGATCTTCTGTGTCTTGAACATTTTCAGGTTCACCATACATATTTTTCAGAAGTGCCTCTAAGAGCTTTAGACATTCCACAATTTTATTCAGGCACTAGGAATCCCCAGTTGCTTTTCCTGAGGCAACTGGCCACAATTCCTATTTCTTTGCAAATGCAGAATGGGGGCTATGCAAATGAGTGCTTTAACTTACTGGTGTTGCATGTATAATTGTTGCATTAGGTGAGGGTGGTTAGGGGCTTCTTTGGTGTGATATGCATCCTTCTGATATACCCTGCTGCCTCAGCCAGTGTTATGTGCTGCCCTCCTCACATTTGCCACATACCTCTGGTTCTGCTGAATGTCTCGAATCATCTTACTCTTCTTAAAACAAACAAAATACAGACACACATGTTAGATGAAAGCTCAAGCTGCAGGAGAAAGAGTAGGCAAGGTCCTGTGCTTCTCCAGGAGTGAAGTCCCTCTTGCAAAGTGATGGATTTAAATTTTCTTCAGCTCTGAGCTGTCTGGCAGGCAGGACACAAACACAGTGTCTAAGCCTCCCTCGGGAAAGGTGGGATGCTGTAGGATTATCCAGTCTGGTGGAGTGTAATGAAGTTTCCTTTTCAACTGGCTAGTTCATTCCAAGCCTGAATAAAAAGCACTTTGAAATTCTTTAGGTTGAAAAGCACAATGTAAAAGTCAGAAGGTTCAGGGAGAGGCAGGGACAGGGCTCTGGTGTCAGAATCCCATCAGAGGCCGTGGAGCAGAGCCTGTGGGCTCCAAAAAATCTTAATACTGTACTGACTGAAGAAAAAAAAAAGGATGATCAAACATGAATAATAAGAGAATGCTCATACAATTATTTTCTTTGTATTGATCTAGCTATAGCAATGACAGATGCTGCCACGTGACACTAATACGTATTGCTAACTTCCTCTTTAATATGTGAATCCAGTGGTGGCCAATCTGTCAAGCCCTTCCAAATGGCCTATCAGGGTGATGAAACCAAAGACACCTGAAACCTACAACATCTTCTGCTTGTTTTAGCGTAGTTTTCAAGCTCACACAGTTTCCTCCGATTTTCATAGCTCACTGAATTAAACAAACAAATCAATAAGATGCTCTCTGATTGTTCCATGCCCTCCTGTTAATTGCTTTTAGTGCAAATCCATCTGTACTCAGTTCTAGCAGGTGATATCAAAATGCAAGAGTGCAGAAGAGGTCAGAATCACACACAGTAACATGAAGGACCTATCATTGCAATATTGTGGCTTCCAAGAAGAGACTGAGCTTTAATAATCTCTGCTTGAAAGAAGATGAAATAAACAGGACAGAAACCAAACAGCTACAATAATAACAATAATTGGCTGCAACCTTTGAGTGTCAGATTTCCAGATCTTTTTGATATTACCTTTTAATGTATTTAAGCACAAAAGCTGGCATCAAGGAATGAGCAATACAAAGAACTGTGCCCATGAGGAAATTTTATTTTTAGAACTACTCTTTTACCCTGTTAAATAACAGAGCCACTGGGGAGAGGTGAGTGATTCTGTCGTGGATACCACTGACCCTGCTGTTGAGTGCTCATGGGGAGCATCTTGTGCTTTGCTTTGCAGTAACATGTACTTCAAGAACAACAGCTCAGCCACTTACATGCAGAATGTCCTTGTCCTGACTCTGCCACCAGCTAATAGCAGCTTCAACACCACAGACCCTGAGGACGACATCCTGGTAACCATACTATTTTATATCTTATTGTTGCATTCAGTTCATTCATGTTCGTGCACTAGGAAATTAAAACTAAGAATGCCCCTGTAATCTTCCCCTGTCATGCTTCTATGCTGATATTTTCTAAAATTGCAGGATGACATTTTGTCCTGCTGTAATGATGTAAAAATGCCATAAGGCAGAGGTGCAGGCTGTCATATTCCTGCTTTATGAAGTTCAACTCAAGCTTTAAATTTGGTCTGCAAGTGTCACATTCACAGGGCGTGAGGGAGATTTGTAGGTATGTGGCATTCTGACTCCACTTCTGAGTGACTGACAGTCTTATGTAGCTGCAAGGCATCACTCAAGAAAGATCTATAGGTGTAATTGAGGCCTGAGAATGGAAAGTTCAGAATGTGACTGAACTTTTTTTTGGTGTGGACTGATTTTTCTGTGTAGGTATGTGTAAGTGGTGACAACCATTGCAGTTTATGTCCAGGGACTTTCCAGTTAAACTTCAAAAACAGGAACCTTTTTTTTTTCTGTAGGAAATGTGTATTTTTTAAAAAATTTCCAGAAAAGCCAAAACTATGAAAATCCTCTATCTGCTCAATGAAACTGATACTCCTGCTATCTGCCCAGGAATCAGACTCTTCATGTAGAGTTCCTCCCAGGATTTGTGGCTTTGAGCTCCAGCTCTGTAGCAGGCAGCCTCAATCTTCTGGCTGGATTTACAGGGCTTCTAGATCCCCCAGCCTAGTCTCAATGCCTTTGGGTGCCAGTTCTATGGCAGGCTGCTGGAAATCCTGGCATAGTTCCTTGCCCCTGAGCTGTGGCCATCTGGAAGCCCAGACTTGCTGGCACCACACTGGATTATCTGCACAGAAAGCCTAATGCAAAGCCAGGGTCTTTGGGACACACTGAGCAGAGCAGACCTGCCAAGAACCTACAGTGTATGATTTCTTAAATCCTTTGCACCCAGATCAACGTGCCAGAGCTTTACATTGGCCTTTTAGAAGTTTTCATTGCCTCCCTGTCTTCATACACCAAAAATATATTTTGTTTACCTTTATTTTTCCAAGAACGCTGATGTGGCATTGTCCATCTACTTCTCAGTGTTCAGCAAATTCTGGTCTTCCATGCTGGAGTTTCTGCCAAAGGGAGACAAACAAAGTTACTGTAGCTTTAAGGCAGAAATATGAACTCTCAAACTGCTGTTTTTCTTTTTTCCTTTCTTCTAGGTGGAAGATGACTTTCTCGCTGGCTATTTTAATGCAGTCTTGCTGTTTGGACATATTCTCAAGAAATTCATTGTCTCCCAGAGCCCAGTGTCACCTCTCAGCTTAATAAATGAATTCCGAAACACTACTTTTGAGGGTAAGAAGAGTACAGTCCTGCGCAGGGGGCACTAAACTGCAGAGGGGAATGAAATTTTAAGTAGTCTTAGGATAAGCCACTTATACACTAAACAAGTCCAAGCCCTTCAATGAGTTTTATTCCCACTCCTTTTTCTTTTTATGTATTTTTGCAAGGATGTTATCTTCAGTTTTGATGTTTAAAATTACTTTGAAGTCATTTACCTAAGCTTTAATGAAGCAGTTTCAACTTTTTTGAGTTTACAAAGACACGTAGGCCTGAACGCCTGGCAATGGATTGGCTCCTCTTAGTCAACTTTCTTGTTCCTCTCACAGGTTGTCTTGCACCAGTGGACTTTTCTTTTGTAGGCCATGGGCTTAAAATCACACAATTCAACAATGAGGAAAAGGCAGAGGCAAGACTTAGACAAAGAAGCAACATTACCTCTCTGGGTAATGTCACTTCACATCAGAGATCTGCACCAAAATGATAATTCAAAGTTTTGTGCTTATGTTTCACCTACTTTCAGCAAAGACCTGTAGTAGTTTCCCATATTTTCCTAAGGTGACCACCTAACAGGTTTTGGGCTTATCTTTGCTTTAACCATGATATCCCATACCTGGCAAAATGTAGTTTACTAATTCCTCCAGGAGACAGGATCCTTTTTTGAATATCAGTAAACTCATCTCTTCATTTTAACTCTAAATTTGAAAGATAAGTTGCAGAAACTATTTCACTTATCCAAAATACTGCACTGTAATGCAATAATGTAATGTAATGCTCCACAATATTTATAGGTTTAGTTTAAAGAGAAAAAATCCGAAACATGAAAGGTGTTGAATCACCTTCAATCTCTCCTGTGATGGAGGCTGGTACAGTAGGGATTTCATACAATAATTATGAAAAACTTGGTGTCAGTCTCTGAGGTGAAAAGGGAGAAGGTCATTCCTGAACTAAAATAATGATGATAGGAAAAAAATGCCAAGTCATCAGCAACAGCAGCAAAAGAGCAATCTGAAGCTAATAAAAAAGACCCTCCTGTAAAAAAGAAGGGAAAACTGAAGGTGAGACTTTAAGGAGTGGTGGCTATTGGCTAAGCTTGTGCTCTTGTTGAAACAACTGACTTCGTGGGAGCAAAGTCAAGCTGTGCTGAGGGACTTGGGAAGTTCCACCTTAAAATCCTTGAATGTGTTACCCAGGCAGTTTCTCAATCTACACATTTGCTGAGATACAGAGGCAGGAGGTTAAAGGCAAAAAGAATCTGGTTTGAATAGTATCATTAGAACCAAGCAGGGAGCTTTCAAAAGAACAAGGGAAATGAAAGTATCCTTGTATTTCCTTTCTTGCTGATAGATTCAAACTGCAGGTGGAAAGAGTCTCCCTTTTCACTTCTAAAATGGTCCCTTCAAGGGACGTTACTCTGACATTCTTGGTATGCTGAAGAAATCTGACAAATATATTTTCCTATAGCTAGAGGGAGACTTTTCCTTTTCAGTGCAGTCAGTTCAACACATTTTATTGGATTTTGTAGAGAAGATGTAGTGTGATATTAAGGGAGAAGTAGCACCACACCGAGCTGGTGTGTATTCTGGCATGTACATGAATAAAAAAATATCCTGAGTATCAGAAGCCCTTTTATTTATCCCATCCTTCCTGCCATGTATTTGTGTTTCTGAGAGCACAAGCCTTCTGACTAATTCCTTGTGTCTGCAGGTATACTGGGTCCTGTGACTCTGGATGAATTTGGAGACATTGATACCAATCTGACCCTGCTGTACACGTCACAGACTGCAAATCATGTACGTATGTCCAGGGAGCAACCGTTTGACCTTGTATATGAAAGGAGAAACAAAATTCCCTGTACTATTGCATAAGAATGATGAAAATAACTACAGCAGGAGTGGTGGAGTGCCAAGGCATGCTGTGTGTGCCAGAAGGGGGTCATACGAGGTGTGCTGGAGACTGACAGGATTGATGTCATTGGGTGATTCAGTAGTGAAGTGCAGCTGGTATTTTGTGGGATTGGTAAATTTCTTTTCAGAGAGAGGGGGAAGAATGAGGAAGAATATGGCAGCTGAACATATGGCTATGCTGAGAAATGCACCACTGTAGCAGAAAGAACAAGAATTACTTTGAGTTTGGGCAATACATTTATTAAGGGTAGTTTGAGCAAGGGACAAAAGAGGGGGAGCACAGCTGCTAACTGCATTTCTTCCCTCCTACACCCTTAGTTCAGACCTCTTCTGTATTTCAACACTCACAAGAATGAGACACACATGATAACTAGCAGTCCAGATTTTATCTGGAAGAACCACAAGCTGCCCAGTGACACTCCAGGCTCTGGTAAGACACCCGTTAAACCTACCTATTCTTTGAAGACAAGTCATACAGTCCTATGACCCATCTGTTGTGCAACCCAGCTTGCTACCTTCACACTGCCCCTGCCAGTGATTCCAGGAGCTGGGGCAGAACAGCATCTTTCCTTCTCCTGCCCCATCCTGCCACATTCTCTGCATCCAGCCCAGTTCTAAACCTTCATGTTGGTTTGAGTACTGCTACTAAGTCTCCTGTAGACTCCGTACTGTACCAGTGATTGTAGGGAATGCCGTGGGGGGGTTTCAGAAGAGGTTGCCCACAAACAAATAATCTTTGCTAGAAGATGGCAGTGATGTGAATTTCTTGAAAGACTGTTCAGGAAAGGGAGCAGAGTTAAGGTTATGATAAGTTATCTGACTCTGCATTTCTGTATCACTGATGGAGCATGGTGGCTTCTGCTTGCCCCTTTATCCTTGTTGTAAGGAGCTGGGGAGAGGACACAGCACTGTGCAGATTCAGGGTGCTTCTCTGGAGGACTGGGAAGAGCTGACTCTTTGCAGAAAGACAATGGGTAACTAGGTTATGGCTCTATCTATACTCAGACTTTAAATCTGCAACCCCTGAAATCACCACCTCCTTTTCTTTTGAGTTTTTGGTAACTTCTGGATAGAATGGATGAACCCTCTTGTTATTCAGCATAGCAGAGTACAGCCTTGTCAGTCTGATCAGGCTGAGATTGTTTCCCCCTTTAAGACTGCTGCCACATGGTGATTGGCAGTGGAAGGGCTATGCTTCAGGGTGTGGTACACAGAACAAAAATTATTGCAGTGGCAGTTGAAAGGGTTAGTGCATAGTGGGTTAGTGCATAGTGGGTTGGTGTTCACCTGAGTCATTTCCACCAATGAGTATTCAAAGTTGCTGCTGTTAAAGTTCTCTGCTGAAGGCCTCCCATTATTTTACTCTACTGCTTACCTCCATTAGGGAACAGGCAAAGCATAACAGGAGAAACAAACAGGATCTGCTAACTAAGAGCTCATTCACAGTAGGTGGTAAATGGATTCAAACATTTTAATTCCTCAATGAAGTAAATCAGATGGCTTCAAATTAGGTCTTGCCTCTCCTAAGAGAAGCAGGATTAGTGATTCATTGCCAGGGACCCATAGAGCTGCCAGGAAAAGGCAGCATCTCTGATAATACTCCAGTTAGACAGCTCTGAGAAGAGCAGAGGGAGTTCAGTGGAGCTTTCATTTTTCATCGCTTGTCAAATCTCTGATCTCCCTGAGTATGACCATGAGTCCTGCTGGTGCAGAGACAAGCAACACTGCATGTCAGCCACAGGGCTGCACCAGCTCCCTGAGCCATGTGCTTTCTGACTACAGTCTCCTTGGTGTTGCTCCATTCTCATTCATCCCTTGGGCTCCACAATGTGCTGTGTTGTCAGCAGATCTTTGTATTTTTCAAATATTCCCTTGAGTATGTCCTTGTTTGAAGCTACTGCACAAGAGAAAAGAAAAATTGGGAATTGCAGGAAGTCACTATCTAAATACCAGTATTTTAACATCCAGTGCTTAAGGACACTGCAGCCAGGCTATACTAAATGAAAGTAAAAATGCCTCCCACAGGCACTTGATAGTTTTGTCTTCACATTTAAAAAAATAAACCTTCCTTCAGTGTGAAAAGAGAGAATGGCCAAAGCTTAAGTAATTACCTTGCCTTGCCAGAGCCAGACAAAACTTTCCAGCCAGAAATGTGTTTTTTTCCTTCAGAGAGGTGAACAGACAGAACAACCAGAGCTCTGCTCCTTCCTGAGCTGTAATTGAGAACAGCTGACCCAGTTCTGCTGCCTTCTTTCCTCCTGTCATCCCGTATAAATAATAAAAAAAAAGGTTTCACATGTTCACAAACGTTTCTGGTTGCAGAGGACCTGAAATCAGTTAGTTTGTGATACAAACTCTCTTTGCCTGTTGTAATACTAAGAGCCAGGAGGTGGTAGCAGAGCCTCAAGAAAGGGAAATCAGCGATTCCACGGAAAGCTACAACCGGCTGATTGTAAAGCTGCAAGCCACAATTCACAAACCTTCAGTTTTAGAGAATTCGGACAAAATGGCTTTGCACATTCTCATGTATCTGTCGTGTTATCTTGCTGAGGGAAACACTAGTACTCATAGTTTTCAACAGAGACTGTCAGAGTAATATTTAATACTAGGAGGCTTTGAGACTGATGCTGGCATGAACACACGGAAAGAAGGTGCAGTGATGTGATATCCAGGACAAGAAAATCAAAGCCAGAAAACTGTGTTCAAAATCCAGAGGAGCTGATAAAATGAATTCTGTGTGTGATGCAGACACTTACATTGATATGTTGAAAATCCCTTCTCAGTTGCTGCCTGATTCTGAAGGCACCTAGTGTATGCAGTTTTGCTTCTTATTTATTTATTATTTTTTACACTTGATTATTTTTCTGTGTGCCTCTACTTTTGTTTCTGGGCACAGACAGAAGTGTATTAGCCTCAGTAAGGCTGAATAACTTTGCTCTTTTACTATCTATAACCAACAAGGCAATCTGCAAAACTGGATTCTCCTCTGCCTTCTTTTGCCTGAGAGACTTGCCCAGTAGAGTAGGTGCACTCTACACGTGTGGTCACCAGCTGAAACTCTGCACTAATGGCCTGTTTCTCTTCAGAGGAACTTGGTGACCACCAATTTTCCTTCCCAGTACCCTGAGCTCCAAGAGCAGACACAAGACAGGCTTCAGTTTGCTTTTCCACATGAAACCAATCAAAATGACAACCCTAAATACGCAGTGCCCATCCTTGTTCATCCTGCCTAACTGCTCAGGATTAGAACCCTCATGTGCTCTGTGGTTTTTTGGGTCTAAATCCTCAGATGCCTGAACAGCATGGTTTTCAAATTGTTTAGCACCTAGAAGCTTCCAAGGACACTTTATTGGCTTAATTTCCCTCCATAGCATATTAATTTCCTACTGAAGAGACACTCCACTCTAGCACTTCTCATCCCAACCAGTGTCAACAGAAGTGTTCAGAAATGAGTCCATAGTCTCCAAAGCTCTACCAGTACAGAATTGCTTTAAACAACTGGATCAATAAGGGGAGAACCCAGATGTGAAATGCTGAAAAGGCTGCACATGTTGAAAGCTGTACCATGATTTTCATCCTGACCTCTTCTTGGATAACAAGTTCTTGTGAGAAATGCCTTACAAATCCATAAGTGGCTGCACTCTGTGTCAGCGGAAATTCTGGGTGGAAGCTTCAGGTGCATCCCATCCTAAAGCAAATTTTATCAGTAAAGACTCTGCGTGACAAAGGTATGGGCAGTTGTGGAAAATTCCCTGCCAAAGAGGCATGTCTTTCTGACTGAGTGGGTACCTAGCAGGACTGGAAAGCCTGAATCAGAAAGTCATCACTGAACAACATGGATAAAAGGATCAAACCTTTGTTCCCCATTTCAGAGAAAGCCTTATCCAAAGGACTCAGTGAGGACCCCACTTTGCATTAAGCCCCGAGTAATGCTGGAGGAAAACAATGGTTTTTGCATCCCAATGACTCTGACTGCAAATAGCCACCATCTCCATTCCTGTCCCACAGACAGCTGTACACAAGGTTTGCCTCCACCATCCACTTATATGAAGTTACTACAATGAAAATTTTGTCTGCTTCATTTTAAAAAATGAGGTTGCTGGGAAAAGTCAGCTTTATTTCTGGATTATACTAGGGTTTTTTTTAAAGAGGAGAACACCTGGAAACTGCTGCTGAGATTTAGAATTGTTGAATTCACCTCCCACCTGGGTGTCCCTATGGAGTGCCCATGCCTCAGGTGGGGATGTAAGACTGCATTGCTCTGGGTCATGCTGCATCCCTCACTGGAAGAGGCAGGTACCTATCATCTCTAGGCAGTGCTGGACTTTACCTAAACCTCCTAATTTCAATGTCACCAAAAATTATCCCTGGTCAGCTCCTGCGACTTGCACATGTGTGAGTGGAGGTAATTTCTTAAATAAAATATTGTTTTTCAGTGTCCTCTGTCAAATTGTTTATTTTTAATTTTTTCTTTCCTGCAGGCCCACACGTCTTGACTATTGCTGTCTTTACACTCACGGGAATTGTGATTCTGGTTCTGATCATCTCTTTGCTGGTTCTAAGGTACCAACCTCTTTGGCTTCTGTTTGTTTGTCCTTGAGCAGTTTTCCTCCTACGGCAATGCCTTTGATCCCTCCTTGAAGAGCCATTCATTAGCTTACCTGACATACCTGTGTGTTTGCCCTCAGTGTGAACTCTTTAGTGTATGCCAAGTAGTACTTACATCCATAGTGTAGTTATGACAGGTTCATAATTGAGGGAGAAGATGCAACAAGACTCACAGTTCTTGCATCTGCTAAAATGTTCTGATTCCTGTATATACACAGAAACATGTCTCAGATCAATCTTAAGACATTTTCCACTTTACTGTCCATCTTTAGCTTACTTGGGGTTCACTTATGTTTCTTCAACCTATTGGTGTCGTAAAAACTCAGTCTAGAATAAGGTATTTTTCTTGAGTCACTGTAGGAGTCAAAACACCATGAAGTTTTGGTGTTCTCATTGCATGGATCCATTCCTTCAACTCAGTCCAACTCCTTGCATAACAATTTTACTAACAGCTTGGAATTTCCTGAATATAACACAGTTCAACTTTATCACAATGGAAAAAAGCTGGAATAGAAATCAATGATGTCTGCTTTTGCGGGAAGAAATCCCATGCTATTTCCAAAGTATACAGTTTTCTTTAATCTTTAAAAAAATTGTCTTACCTGTGCATCCATTTTCACTATATATCTCAGCTATGTATCAGAAAACTTAAGAAAAAGTAAGAAAATCAGGTCTTAAGAAAACTTGATTAGAAACAGGTACTACCCAGGCTCTCTTCTTTTGAGTGGACCATTCTGCCTTGCTAACTAAAGCTTTTCATAAGGGAAAAATCAAAGATGAAGGTATTCAACTCATCCAATTGTATGCAATAAATTGCCACATCTAAACACTAACATATAAACAGACAGGTAAAGTTTGTAATGGCTATGAATATTAATAAACATTTGTCTGGGGACAGCATGGACTTGTGAAAGATTCTGTACTTTTCCATATTTGCAGATGCATAAAATCTAAAGATTCTGTTTAGATGATTAGATTATTATTGTACAGATATTGTAATATTCCCAAGCATCAAATATAGAAGAGATTTCTGAGGATTTTCCCTTTTGGTGTCACAAAATAATAGCAGACTTCTCAACTACAATTGCCACTGAACAAGCAAGAGAGAAGAGAAAATGAACATGAACAAAAGTGAAATGAAAAGAAAATGAAAATGAACAAAATGCCTCATTATTCCTTCTTTATCTCCCAAGTTTTTGGGACACTTGAACTATCCCACAACTATCTATGTAGTTCTGATGGTAAAGTAAAAAGGCAAAGTCCTGAAAAAAAAACCTAAATATTGAACCTAGTAGATTTTAATTCAGTTTGATATGTTCGTAATCCCAGCTGATATCAGTTTAAATTGCAGTGCATTCTGGTGACACACACCTTAAGAGACTGAACTGAGAAAAACAGTTCTTACCACAATTATTGGTCTTTCTTTTCTTATGCAAATATATGCTAAAATGTATTGGGAAAGGGGATAATAATGTTATTAGTCAAGAGTATGGGTTCTCCCATTTGGAGCATTTGCCAGCAGTCATCAGTGTGTTAGGATTCTCCTCACCAGTCTTGTGGGCTTTTTTCCAGCAGAGGAAGGACTTGCCCGAGTAAGTGGGTAATTTTGTGTGCACTAGTCGTCTTGCAGGTTCTCTCTACGACAAGGTAGTACCTACTCTGAATTTTTTGCAAAGGAGACAGCAGTTTATTTCTCCCCGTTCCAAGGGCTCTTCCCTCATTTTGACAAAATGTGCAAAATACAAGGGAGACCGAAAAAAAGGCATTTCATCTCAATGCTGTTGTTACCTCCTCTCCTGGCATTGTATTCACACCTGTTCTTACTATCTACTGTTGATGGCAGGACTTCCTTTGGCTTGCATTTGTTTGTGGGACCTCTATTCCGAGTACATTTGATAACATGGAGGAGAAAACTATATAAAATCCAGATGGCCCTTTGTGCTTTTTATTGTTCTGACCACCCCTGAGACTCTGTAAATTGCCTAGCAGTAATTTTGCTGAATCTGTTATGTTCTTCTGCTGTGGAATTGAATGAGCATTTACGTTTCCCAAAGCAAGGGCAATTAAGAGTATCCTCAAACTGGAAAACTGTACAAGAGCCAGAGGGCTTGTGCTCAAGCCTTGTCAACCTGACACAACATCCTTGTGTCATCCTGAAGCTAGAAGCTTCCCTGTCCTAATCTCCTGTATTGGGTTTTGGTTCACTGGGAGGATATTTTGAAAGACTTCTCCTGTTTTTCAGGAAGTACAGGAGAGATAATGAACGCCGCTGGAAGAAATGGTCCCATATACCGTCTGAAGAAATCTTGCCCCTGGAGACCAGTGAGACAAGTCATGTTAGTCTGAAGGTAAGAGAAGCACAATGCTCAAAGTGTGGTCTTGGAATCTGTCTTCTAAAGATCATCAATGTTGGCATATTGGCATTCTCTGACTACAGCGCAGGCTATGGCTCTGGTAGAACTAGGATCTGTTAACTCTTGTTTTTTCCCTTTTTAAATTTTTTTAACCTTCACTTGCTGTATTGAAAAAAAAAGATTATTTCCCATCTATTGCTCTGCAATAGAATATACCTGTTCCCATCAGCAAAGCTCATGTTGTGATGGGAGAATGGGCTGCATATTGATTTTCAGTTACATTTCTCTGTTACAAATGATTTCCCTGTGCTTTGTTATGCCTCTGAAATGCCCAAGAGCATGGAAGTAGCAGGTGGAGGGCCTGGGAGTGGCACGCATGTCCCACAATTCCTGTGGCATGTAGTGGCCCTCCCTAGAGAGAGAGGCTTATGCTTCTCTGTGTGGCACACACAGACACTACTAATCTCTCTGGACCTGTCAAGTAGGGAGTAGGTGGTAATTGCAAGTTAATTATTCTTCTTTGTTCTCAGATCGATGAAGATAAGAGACGTGACACCACCCAGAGACTGCGCCAAGGCAAATATGACAAGAAGGTAACCTAACTGCAGTGTCCACACTCCCTTCCTTGTCTTGCCTTTAGGAAGGCTCTTTCTGGGAGGAGGTCATACTACCTCCCCTGACCTTGCAAAATGGGTTGATCTTATGGAAGGAATAAGCCATTTATTCCCTGTTGGATTCTTTGTATTTTGTTTACTGACAGGAGGCAAAATATTAGACTCTATGAACCCCTAGCCCAGTCCAGGAGCACAGAAACAGAAACACACGGACCTGAGATCTGATCCATTTTGGTCCTGAGGAGATGGAGGACAGGCCATTTACATGGCAATTCTCAGTTCAGTAGAGCTATCTGCCTGACTGAGGTTTATTCTGTTGAGTTAAAATCTGCATAATTGACAGTTTTCAATAGTCAATCCTTTGAAGAAAATATAACTGCGGTACTTATTAGCTGATTAACTGAAGCTCCAACAGCGAAGCAGTAGGCAGTGGTTTCTGGAGTATTTCTTTGTATGGACATGTCTTGGAAAAGAAGGATGAATTGCTGTTGTACTAAACCTATGATTTTTCTCACCACTGGTATTTTTCCTTCAGGTAGTGATCCTAAAGGATCTCAAAAACAGTGATGGTAATTTCTCAGAGAAGCAAAAGATGGAACTGAACAAGGTAACTGTTGCACGTAGCAGCTGGACACAGCAGGGTGGGATGCAGCCTCTGAGTGAAGTCATTGCTTTCCACTGTCAACTCCAACAGCCATATCCTTGTGCACGTTTGTGAGGTGAATGGGTAATAAGTTGCTCAAAGGATATTGCTCGATCAACTTTCTCTTTGTGTGATCTCATTACCAGTTCAGAGCATGAATTGTATGCCAGCGAAGCTGAGGATGAATGAAGTAATTCATGCTCTGTCATATGGCCTTACTAAAGACATTTTTATAGATGTTGCTAAAAGGCAATACATTCTTTTGGCTCATATAATGCTAATTCATCAGTAGCAAACTTGTAGTTAAATCTTATTATTGAATGTCAAGTGCAGCTCTTTAAAATATAAGTAACTCTCTGCTGACTTGTGCATACAGACTCTTCCAACATGGGAGATGAATTTGGCTGCAGTACTGCATCTTTTTTGAATTGTTTTCCTTTTACTCAACACAGCTATACTGTGAATTCAATTAGCTCTAAAAATATCTCAAAGTAAACTACAGATGTCTATTTAATATCATGCAGCATAATTCAAGTTTTATTACTTGCTGATTTACTGACTGTTTCACAATATTCTGTCACTCATAATGGCTATTCTGGTCAGCTGGGAGGTTTGAGCATCTGGAATTGACTTGCAGTATTCAACAGCAGCCACTCTTATCTCCCTAATCTGGAAGGCTCTGGAATGACAAATGTCTCCAAGTACTTCACTCAATGCTTTAATACACACTAGTTTAAGGGAAACTCATACATCTTACCAGGGCCTGAGATAAAAAGATGTGTCAAACAAGTATCCATGACCTGTGTTTCTGTACTAACAATGATTGCTTTTAAAAACAGATGAAATGTTTGTGCTCTAGCTCCTACAGATTGATTATTACAACCTGACCAAGTTCTATGGCACTGTGAAGATAGACACCATGATCTTTGGGGTGATTGAGTACTGCGAAAGAGGTTCTCTGCGGGTAAAGAATTTTGAAGGTCTCCTTCAGCCCCCAAATTATCAAATTTCAAAGGAAAAAATCCCCATCTCTGTGTCTCTGGCCCTCATGCAGCAGTCATGGACTGAGCAAGTGGTGCCAGGTTTTTGACTTCTATCTTCCTCTTCCTTGCCTGGTTCTCTCCAGCCTTCCTTGTGTGCTGTTGTGTCAGTTTGGTGGTTCTCAGCAGCCAGATGAGGAGGTGAGGTGGAGACAAGGAAGAGTACAGGCCACAGCAACAGCCAGGATCTGTATTGTGTGCTCTTTTGGAAGCATACAGGATAGAAATTTTTCTTCATTTTCCAAGCTGGAACTGTTGTTTCTGCTGATGCCTTTGTGAACCCCAAGTGCCCACAAACTACGCAAGGATAGAGAAAAGAATATATTCCATATTAATAAGGGACAAATATGGCAAATTCTGTGTTGTAAGGGACAACAATACTTAAGTTTTTTTATAAAAAGAAATGGTAAATTGATGCTTGGAAAGACTTACGGTTTATTACTACCGATATTATTTCGGTGCTAATCATGAAGTGATGGTGGCATCAGTTCATCTGCAGGGATATATTGTCTCTGCTTCTGTGTTTATACAAGGACTCTTGTCAGCAACACTGATTTCTGGAACAAACTCACAGCAAGGCAGCAAAGTAACAGCTCTGTCTCTAAGTTATTTTCTTGTAAACTGGCATATTCATGGAAGTTTACTTTTAGCAATGGATGTCATAGTGGCTGAAAGACCTGTAAATGACTGGCAGTTTAAGATAAAGGAACAGTCAACTTTGAACACATAAGGCCATGAGTAAATTGGTAGGAAATGGACTGTGAGCACAAAACACAGAAAATCCTCTCCCTTCCTCTTGCACACCTTGACTGTGTCAGCTATTTTGTGTTATCAAAGACTCAGCTTTAAGAGTGAATTCACAATTTACCTTTAATGGCACAAAACCCTCTTTTCTGGAGTCCCCACTTTTCTAGCTCTGTGTAAACTTAAAACAGATTTCATATTCCTTGGTTTTTGATTCAACTTCTGTTCTAGTGCATGTACTCCCTATAAAAAACATAGTCACTGGTTGAAAGGCTGTGCAATTTGAATACTCATATGTCATCTTCTTTTTCCCTGAACAACTTTTCTTTCCTTCTCTTGACAGGATGTTTTAAATGATAAAATCTCCTACCCTGATGGCACATTCATGGACTGGGAATTTAAAATCTCTGTCATGTATGATATTGCTAAGGTAAACGGGCTGCTGACAGTGCAACGTTATTCAACCTGTCCTGTCTTGCAAAACAGATTCTCTGAGAAGTGTACCTCTCAAGGTCTTTTCCTTTCCTTGCTAGAGTTGTATTCCCTTCCACTCTTTTCTCCTCTGGGACCAGGTATGTAAGGCAGGAGAAACCAGTGGGTCTCAGACTGAAGGAGAAAATAGGGACCAGAGCTGGGTTTTGGCTATTTATAAACAAACAAATAAAGAATGTCCTAAAAAATATGACCCAAAGATCAGAAGATTACAATCTGTTGACCAATGGCTCTGATTAGTAGGGCTTGTGCAGTCACAAGACCTGCAAACCACACTGCTGTCTGGCCTCAGGTAAAGCATACAAAGCAAAACTGTATTTTTTCAAATGATGGAATGATTCTAATTTGTATCCAGAGACAGGATCAGCTTTTTCTAAACAAACTGTTGATGCACCATCCTGATTTTCTCACTAGAGAAGCTCTAGTTTCTCACTACAGCTATCCATTTCAAGCAGTTTGAGAGGGAAGAAATTAATCTTGTAGAGAAACCAAACCTGTTTTTCAGAAGCTTTCAACAGATCTTCGTATTTTAGGTCCTTGTGGTAGGAAGAATCAACATGCATGGTAAAGGAAATTGTATTCTACATTAGAGACTTGTAAAAGTTTAGCTGGTAGTTAAGGAGCCTTTGTAATTCACAGGTATAATAATTCATATACCTCTGCAGATAATTTAAAGAGTTACCTCTGCCTTTTTGCTAGTGCCCAACTGCTCTCCTCTTCTCTGCAAGAAAAACTTCTCTCCTGTTTTTCTACATGCATCAGTTCAGATTTGGCCTCCACAATGAATGACTCCACTGTGTCTGTTCTAAGGAGATATTGAAAATCTTGCTCTTTATTAAAGCCCACTTAATCCAAATTGTCACAGTTTGTTGGCCTTCTTAATGGCTTTCGAGTTCAGTTAATGTTCAGCATTAAGTTTCGTTTTAAATAGCAGCAATGGAATTTCCCTTCCTCCTTATAGCCTATCAAAAACCAAGGTAATTTTTAACCCTTTGCAGCTCACCTTCAGATGTGTCCCTAGGAAATAAGGACTAGTACTGCCTGTTTATGAGGAGAGGGAAATCCCAGTCACTCTGAAGGGAGTGACAAAATACCCAGTGACTGCACTGATACCAAGACTTCACAACCAGTCACTCGCTGCATCATTGGTAAAGGAGATATGGCATCTGAGGATGGATTGGCACACTGCATCTGTTCTGTGGAATGGATCCTGCACATTATTAGCCATGTTAGTAGAGATGGTTTACAGCAGTCACTTCATGACCTCTCAGCCCCAGTTCCTCTCATCTCAGTATCTATTCTTTGCAAATCCATCTCCAGCTCTCCAGGCTGTAAAAGTCCCTATGACCAGCTCCTGCAATTCCTTTGCCTTCCTTTTGATATTCTTCTCTCTCTCCACACCACCACTTTCTTACACTCTGCTTTTACCATTGCCCAAATAGTCCTCATACTTCACCTGCTCTTTATCTGGCACAGAAGCTGCTGCATTAGTGCTGCTGGACACAGGTTGGATCATTTGTATTCCCTGGTACAACTAGCCAAGTAATGACCATTCCTAGAGCAGTCCCTAGTTCATTACTAGGGCAAGGGGGAAGCCCTAAATATGCTCCATTTACTTTCTCTCCCCTCCCCCTGTCTTTTTTTCCCCCCCTATTTTAGCTGTCTCTAGGATTGATGGCACCACCTGTACCAACATGGATTTGGCTATATGTGACCAAAGACCTCTGATGAAAGGTCTGCTAAGAAGGAACTGCAGTAATCAAGTCTTGCAGTTATTAGTGCATACACTGTTGTTGCAACTCTATTTCTTAACTAAGGGGCTGCTGCAGAATATTGTGCAAGGGACTGTAATATTCTTGCATTGTTCTCAGTCAGAACTAAAGCTTCAGAGCTTCAGAGCAGAGGTTAAAAGAATGTCACAAGTATTTAGGAGTATCACATTGAAAATCACATTGTGGGTTCTTAATAGGTTCTGTAGTTTCAGGTAGGTCCATAGGATAGTGAAAAGGAAAGAGGAAAATTTTATCAGATACATCTGTAAGACTTCTGCCTTCAGAAATTGTTAATAAGAAAGTGCTGGTATAAAATTACCCTTTCCTGTCATTTGATGCTGAAACTGATTGGGAATTCTGCTGTAGCAGTGGGTATATTTCCTGGCTGATGGAAGCAGGAGCTGGAAGAATGCACAGCTGGAGGAAATAAGACTTAAAGCAGGCAAAATATGACAGTGGATAGAGTGATCAGGGCTGCTTAATCAAGAAATGTATTCCTTGGGTATAGCGTGCACACCATCTCTGTAAATTTGGCATGGTCTAGATAGGTCCAGGATAACCAGTCCAACAACATTCCCCAGAGATTGCATCTTTTGCAGGCTGCCTGTGCCTCAGACATACGTCTGCTGTGCCCAAACTCATCTCATGTCTCAGTGATCTCTTGTAGCATTTGCTGATCTGTTCCAAATTATGGGTACCCAATATTTGAAAAGAAAACCAAGCATGTCATACAGTGTATTCATGACCACATGAGCTGTGTAACCCTGATTCTATCTACCAGTTATAGAGAATGATGAGCTATACATGTAGGAGTCTAAGTGGAACATCATTCAGAGAAAAAACTAAACATATATGATATACCTGTTCTGGCTTCCACAGGATGTAGATTGTGCTTCATATACTGACCACAAAGAGAAGAGGACTATATGAAGAAAACCAACCAGTAGTAGGGTATAAGTAGTTGTGAGTTTAAGTAGTTCAGAAGAGAGAGATGAAACAGAATAAATAATAGCAAGAGGGTACAAATTAGCATACCCACTCCCTTCTTCAGTTTACGCCCACTTAATAATGTTCTTTTCCTGCTATGCCTCAGTGCTAGCCCCTTCTTATGTATTGCACTGCATTTGAGTGTCTTAGACTAAATGAGCTTGATTTCAGAGGTGATGAGTAAAAAAGGGCAAACTACACACCTTTGTATTTCTGTGTGTGCTGTGAGTCAAGAGTCTGTAGCTCAGGAGATATACCTGCAATTGCATCAGCCAGTGCTCATAACGCCCACCTCGGAGTTTAGCTCATGAACAGCTGGTATGTATGGACTTGTACAGAGAAAACCATAATCAGTCAGGTCAGAAGAGACCTTTATGACTCTCTAGTCTGATCCTCTGTCTGATATAAGCCCTGGTGCATCATCTAACGCTCTCTGCATTGACCCCTCTTTAGCTCTCTTCTTTGCAGCAGTGGATCTGCTGCAATGTTTGGAAAGAAGCCTCTGGTGTGTAGTGATCTTCAAAGATAATACAGACATAAGGAGCAATTCCTCTCACACCTGTGGTGTCCACTGAATGAACATGTAGTCGGAAGCACACTTTTTGTGTGTGACATTCCAATGAATCTGTATTAAATTTACCAAAAAAACATTTATTGCAAGTGAAATTAGAACTTCTGTGGGAGGAAATAAATTTCCCTAATTGCTTAATTGTGTTTTAATAATGTCAAAATCCAAGATGCTATGTCAGAGTGTTGTTAACTAAGAGGAAGGCCAGTCTTCCATGAGAGGATACATTTCCTCATTTCTTAACGTTGACTGTTCCTATTACCTTGGAAAGTCTCCTCTGTACAATAATATGAAAGGGAATTGTGATTTATGCATATCCATGGCAGATGAAGCCATTTAATTATTAGGACAGATATTATACTAATAATCATATCCTTGCTGAGTCTGGTAACAGCTGTCTCACATGAAGACATGCCTTTTTTTCTCTTCTATTGTCAACTACAGGGGATGTCCTACCTGCATTCAAGCAAAACTGAAGTCCACGGTCGACTCAAATCCACAAACTGTGTAGTCGACAATCGCATGGTAGTGAAGATCACTGACTTTGGCTGTAATTCAATTCTGCCTCCAAGGAAAGGTAAAAACAGTGCCCAATTAAACTCTCCTTCATGGTTTCCAATGCAATAGAATTTTCTTATCTTCATAGACCAATTACCTCTTGTACACAGTACAAAACATACAATATGATTTTGATTCATGTAGCAGCCATTATGCAAATGATTTCTGAAAACACTGGCTCAACTGAAGTAACACAAATGAAAGAGAATTATTAGCAGGTAGAGAAAGAAATTAGGCAGTGTAAGTGAGAAGGAAAGAAAGGATGAATATTCGAGTTTTAGTTTAAAGAATAGATATGTGGCTGATGAAACACTTTCAGCATCCAAATCCTTCATGCAAACAGCTCTCCTTAGCAGTAATGCTGAACTTGTGTGAAATAAAAAAAAGGAGTTAAGTACCATATGATCTTGTCATTGATTAGATACATGTGTTACCACAGTGCTCTGTGGTGTCATTTAAATGCTGACAGTCCTAACTCTGATAATCCTTAAAAAAATCTGTAATGATATGTAATGATAACTCTGTTTGTCATTCCTCAGGAAGGAATCTAGCAATATGTGTTCAACCAGACTGGAATAATTTAACTAGCTTTTCTTTACATTTTCTATTCACCTCACATTCACAGAACGTTTCTGTAAAGTAGAGAACTCTTTTCTACTCATCTTTTCCTTCTTACTTGATTTGGAGTGAGCCCATCTGAAATTGTCACATGAATCTGTAGAGAAGAGCTTGGGGCATAATAAGTACAGCACTGTGCCATAACTGCAGCATATGACCTGAGAAGGAATTGTGGTTTCAGCTGGGTTGGAGAAAATTTTTACATTCAGACACAAACATGCTCAAGAGTAGCAATAAGAACATAAAGAAGGAGTAAGAAAAGTGCACTAGCAACTTTTCAATATGTGAAGGGTCTACAAGGGAGCCAGAGAGGGACTCTGTTAAGAACTGCAGTGACAGGACAAGGGGTAATGAGTTCAAACTGAAGGAGGGAAAGTCTAGGTTGGATGTGAAAAAAACATTTTTTACTATAAGGATGGTGAGACACTGGCACAGATTGCACAGGGATGTGGTGGCTGCCCCGACCTTGGCAGTGTTCAAGGACAGGCTGGATGAGGCCTTGAGCAACCTGATCTAGTGAGGAGGTGTCCCTGAACATGGCAGGGGTTGAGGCTAGATCATCTGTAAGGTCCATTCCAACCCTTAAATTCTATGATTTTATGATTCTATGATTAGATGATCCACTGAAGTTGATCCACTGAAGTTAAATGCTCTATTCATGCTTCATTTTACAAATTTAATATTTAAATTTATGTTATTATTACATTGTAATATATTTATCTGCTTTCATTCCTCATAAGCAACCTCAACATTTCTGGCTACTAGGTCTCGTGAAGAAAACTTACGTTTTCACAAGAGATCTATGGATTCATTGTGGCTGGATGTTACAGCCTGACATTGTCACACTGTCTTCAGGATCACTGTGTTCAGGTCACTGTTGCGGTACATCACCAGCATGTCACAACAAATTACTGTATCATGGCAGCATTCTGCTTTTGAGTACAATAGTGCTTGTTGCACTAGAAATACAGATTGATAATTGCCATAGAAAGAAAGTGGTTATGAGCAGATAATGTTATGTCAGGCTCAAAAGCATTTGAGAATTATTTCAATAGCTTCATGACACCAAGGCCATTGGGAAACATTGAGGTCTTCTCATCTGACACCTCGTAGAACAAACTCATTGCATCTAGCTCAATAATTTACAGCTTGGGTTTTTTATTATAGCACTGGCATTCCTTGGCCTTATACAGAGGCATAGGCTGTTTCTAAGAAGGCCATGAAAGGTAGCTAAGAAAACCAAGTTCTTTGCCAATAAGTGTAACTTTTCTGAAGGTATTGTGGTCCGCATCTATAGTGGAAAGTAGTAGGGTCAGCATATCCCAGACAATTGAAGACTACCACATCAGAGGTTTATCTAACCTGTATTGATGTCAGCTCTTAAGAAAAATGCTAAAATGGGAAATAAACAGTACCAGTGGGCTCTGGATTGGATATGGAAAGAGTAAAAGGAAATATCATTCTAGCCAGTGGGTGATCTAAGAAAGATTACTCTTTTTTCAATTACTTCTCTCCTTTTCCCTCTCCCTTCCCCCTTTACCTCATCCCCTGTTGCCATCTGGATCTTCAGACCTGTGGACAGCTCCTGAACATCTCCGTCATGCTGACGTATCTCAGAAGGGTGATGTATACAGCTATGGAATCATTGCCCAGGAAATCATCCTGCGCAGAGAGACATTCTACACTGGACAATGCCGGGACAACAGAGGTAAATCCACAAATTTCTCCCCCATTGCAGCCTTCTGGGATGATTTCTTCATGTTTTGTGAAGGGCACTGTCTCTGATAGCTGCTTGAACTGCTGCTTCTTTCACTGTGTGATCAATGAAGAGCCTGTTTGAAGACTCTCACTGTGGGGGCAAGTGTTCTTATTTTAACTGTAAATAAAGTTTGCAATGGGTTTTCTTGCCCTTTCTCCTCCCTCCTCATCTGGGCCACAGCATTACAGAAGTGAACATTATCCAGTGTTGTTCAGGTTTACTGTAGCATTTAAAGGCCAGAAAGGTTTTTCTGTTATGACTTGTACACAGCATATAATATGTCACTCATTTTAGGTAGCATAAATCAGCAATGTCAACACAGAACAACAAAAACTCAGCAGCATGACACAAGAACAGTTGGCATTTAAGACTGGCAATTCAGACTTTATTCTAGCCTGTCATAATTAACTATAGCAATTTAATTTCTGTCAGAAAAATCATCTCCTTCTGTAATGCATCTATTAAACCCCATTGTATATTTTGTGACACAGTTTTTGACTGTCTGACAGTCCAGTCAATCCCAATTCCCAGAATCCAGGCATTATTTATTATATACTAGACCTGACTAAAAAACATGTGTGGGTTTGGGATTTTCCTAGCGACAGTTACTAACAACAAATTTAGACATTGCCTTTACCTCTGAGTCATTCTGTTAGATCCGCCTCACATTTGTTAAAACATCTAGATCAGCAGCTGGACAGCCTAATAGCTCTTTTCCTGAGTTACATTTGAGAATAATTTCTGGAGCATGTTCGTCATCCTACATTATCACAAATCTATGTTCATATTTGGGGAAAGACAGTATTTCACATCACCAACTCTTTAATAGCAATGTAGATCTAAAAGATATCAGAAATGTCTGCTCCCCTTACAGCAAACTCTTCAGGATTCCATGTGTAATACAAGGTAGAGAAAATAACAGCCTTCCTTTTTCTTGGGAACGGGTAGGCATGATCCTCATCAACGCAAGGATTTTACAAATATCGCCAATGTAGGGGTAGAAAGGAAAGTGCAGTGCCCTTCCTTGCTCATTTGGGCTTGCAAAGCAAATCCATAGCAAATTACATTCTTTTAACTACTTGTTGAGCAGTTACAGTCTTTCTGTGTTGTGTTAAGTTCACCTCAGACACAGCGTTTCTTGGCTCTTCTGAGATGGTGTGGCTTCCTTACTGCTGTTTGACCCTGCTGTCATAGTCACAATGCGGTTCCTTGTTTTATCTTTGACCTGTTTCTTATCACTGCATTTTCTCATTTTGGAAAGACTGTCCCTTTCAAATAGCATCAGGTTAATCCATCCAACTGAAAGAATTTTTAGCACTTCTAAGTGCTGTTGCTGTAGATGGTCACATATCAACATGTTTAATAAGACAGCACTAAACTTACTGGGCATGAAGCCTGTTTGGTAAGTCTGGATCCACTGTAACTTAAAAAAAAATTCAGTTGAAATATTAAGTTTTGCTTTCAGTGAGGAAATTGTTTTCTCCACAAAGCTTTTTTTCTTTCTTTAAAAGCATTAGTAGATGTATATGATATATATTGCTGATCTAATGGCTTCTGGTATTATTCTTGACTTTTGATTATGCAATTTGAGTAAATGTGTTCACCAGTTCATCAGATTTCATGTAGCAGAAAGGAATTAGTTTTATTAGGTATTGCTGAAGTGGCTCCTCATTTACATGTCTGGATTCACTCATTAGCCAAGATGAGCAAGATGGTGAACCATCCTTAAGCACCTCTGAATTTTGTTTGTGGCATCACCTAACTTTGGAAGACAGTAGCACAAACTTGGGCTAACCATTAATTTACAAGTATCTAAGATAGAAAGAGGGAAAAGAATACCAAATTAGAGTCAATGGTCATGGGCAAAGAAATGTCCCTGCTGCATGTTAGATTCATTTGGTTTTGAAGTCACATGGAGAAAGGCTTTTAATGTCTAGGCTATCAGAACTTAAGTCTCTGCAAGTCAGAAGACATGATACTGATATTTCAGGACAACTGTTATAACTGCTTCTCCAGGACTTCCACTGACAATAGCAAGGACTCTGTTCATGTTTTAAAAGACTTATATAAAAACCTTGTGTTCCTTAGACTCCATCCACCAACTTAGAAAAATTAAACTCAACTTCCAGTTACTCACTGAGCCAATTTTCTCAACCTGAACATATGTATCAGTCAATGTACAATAATATTGCTACTACTGAGAGAAAAGAAGTCCCACAAGATGACAGGCACACAGAACTGGATTTCTGACGTATAGGAGTAACTAGGTCATAGTCCTCTCCACTGACATGTCTGTGAGCTGTTAGGCCATCTGGTTGCTCCACTCTCCTGCAGAGACACCTCATTCACTGCTCAAGACTGAAATCTTGTCATGTACCAACGCTCAATTCAAGCTGCCTCCTTGTTCCACTACTTTCTGCCACTGACTAATTGCAGTGCTGCTAATAGCTACGGTTACTTCCTCTCTTAGGTATGTGTGCAGCATGGAAATCCAGCACATTCCTCTTGTATGCATGAATCTTACACAGATTTTTCTGTCTCTTAGCCCATAGAAGACTTCTTAGCAGTCTCTCAACTCCATAGCATTTATGAGACTCAAGTCTCCTGCTCCTTCTCTAGTCTGTAATTCCTGCACCAAAAATCTGGAAGCTGCTGCACCATTTTAGGGTGATTGTGCACATTGAGCATACTTAGGCATCCCTAGCTGCTCTAGACTTGCACTTATCATCATGATTACAAACTTTCTTCTTGTCATCATACGCTTCTTTCAGTAAAATTGTATCCCAAGTATAATCAGACATTATTAATAAATGTGTTTCACACTTGTTCACAGATCCCTTTCAATTTCCCTTTCCCTCAAACGTAAAAAATTACTTCTTTTTTTAAAATCTCCGTCTCTGGAACTCTTGAGGTCTAAAGTAGAAAGACAAAGAGAGATATTTTTTTCTTTAGCTCTCACTTGCAGTGCTTAAATTGAGTTGTGCAAATGCAGCCTGATTTTGATGTGTTCAGAATTCAAAAAACTTTCATAGAATGTTCTTAATGAAAAAGCACAAATGAGCTAACAAATGCAATGTGTTTAACACATATATATTAATAGCTTAGTTTTAAGAAAGCTGAGCATCTGCAGGATGATTTGAACTGCTGTGATGAGAGTTGTATGTCTCCACACTTCTGATCAATTTGCAATGGGCTTTTCACATTGTTTTTTGCAATAACTATACTTCATGCTGAAAGGCACACTAATAATGCCCAACGTTCATTTGGGAAGATGCCATAACCATGTCTACCGTGACCAATAAATACTCATGTACATTTCTATTCATTTTGCTTTCAGGGGGCCTTCAAGCCAGCCTGGTTTGATCTTGTGCCATATATTTAGAAAAGCTCCAAAGTTGAAATTCACATCAAAATGAGGGAACTGTCTTCAAGGCTTCTGTATCTTGTAACACCATAGGATGCTATCCACAAGCAATGTACTTCTTATGCTTTTTTGTTTAAAACTTTGTTCTTTTTCCTATGTTAGAGAAACTTTACAGAGTGGAGAGTGGCAAAGGAGCGAAGCCATTCCGACCAGACCTGACCTTGGAAACTGTGGGAGAAAGACAGATGGAAGTAAGCTAATAATTAACCAGGCCATTTTCTGGGTGAAGTTCAGAAGTCCTGGCCAAACTAGAGCTCATGATCATGGGAAGATGAAAGCTATGCATTTTACACCAAATGCCCTAATCTCATGGGAAGAAATGGCATTCTGTGGTTGTTACCAGCAAAGTGAAATGCAACTCATGGAAATTATTTCACTGGGAAGAAACAGGCACTTAAATGGTGCTACTCTTCTGACCTGTTTTAGATAGCTTTAAGATGGGATGAATCACACCTCAAGTGTACCTCTCTCCACTGATTATATAGCCCCTAAGGCTTCCTGCTCAGGTGAAAATGTCTGTATTGTTGACATCCACATATTCAGCAATGAACCCCATTTGTTTTTTGGTTGGCTCACCAGTTTCAGAAAAATCCCGAACTCAGGATATTGGAAATATTATTATCACAGCATTTACCTCCATGTCAATAACTGTATCTGACTCCAGCTGCAAGACTGGATCTATTTACTTGCCTTTCATTTATGTATTGCAAATTCAAGTTAAGATCATGTCACTAGTCATAAGAGAGTTAAGTTTAAGATGCCTGCAATGAGTGTTCTAACCATAGGTTCAAGACAGTTAGTCATACAATTTAATATGTTGCTGGTCAAGAGTAACCGGAAATTCCCTAATGAACTAGTGCTGTTTAGCACTATTCCCCATCTATATCCATGACTCAAGCGGACTTTCCTTGAATTTTTATTTGAAGGTATATACACTAGTGAAGAGCTGCTGGGAGGAAGATCCAGAGAAAAGGCCTGACTTTAAGAAAATTGAGAGTACACTGGCTAAAATATTCAGGTGAGCAGCAGGGGCTCCATTTTTTAAGATGCTCCAACCTCCTGCTATGTATTAGAAAGCTCATATTTTTAAGTGTGTAAACTGATGTGATTATGATTTAGTCAGTGGAAAAGCCTAGTGTCTTCACTTAGATCCTCTTTCTTCTTTGGCAAAAAAGTAGGTGAGTATGTGCATATGTATATGTACACATGTGTACAATGTACTAGCTGAGTGAGGGTAAGGTGATCACCATGCCTCAAATTGGTACATTGTGAAAGTAGCAAGCTGGATAATTAGAGATTTAAACCATTCAAGTAATTCACTCCCTGTCTCCAGTCAAGAGTTGGATAATGACTCATGTCATCTAAGTTTCAGGAAATGAATGCACATAAATGTTTGGAGCATGATTTGAAAGTTTGGATGGCCCCAAATTAAGCTGACTAGAAGTGTTGGGTTGTAACTTATGAGAAGTATTAATTACAGGGTTTTGATGGTACAAAGTTGTGGGAAAATAATAAGGGCTATAGCTGAATAAACCCTGTGGGGTTATACAGGCCTTTCACCTGGACAATGCTGCATTGTTCCTACAGAGTTTGCTTTGAATTAATTATTTCGATGGCCAAACAGTGAGCTTTTAATCATTTCTCTTGGGAAATTGCTCGCCAGTTTTTAACATTCTCCCCATCAAGAAACCCCAGCACTACTTGCATCATTTTATGCTTTACATGGGCAGCAGGACAACTGCACGATGCATAACTGAATGTATCAGTTGAGTAATCTTACTGCAGCTGAATTGAAAGGCCTCCTGCTTCAGCTCCTAAGCCTCCGTCAAAGGCTTAGGACCAAGGCTCCGACAAAGAGGTCGCCTCTTGTCACATGCAATATAGTGTCCTTCTCATGAGGTTCTAGCTGCTGCATCCCTGACATAAAATTTGTTTAAAGTAAGAGTGATTTTGAAGTCCAGTTAGGTACTGTACTAATCTGACTCTTCCAGTCAGCATGGTCCTATCTACTTTCAGACTGCTTTGCTGAGTGCAGGCTGCCCAGACGAACAGGAATTTGAGCAGCTCATGTCACCATACTTCTGCTTCCAGGGGTTAGTAGGCTGGAGTCTAGAGGGTCTTGTGAGTAAAACTAGTCCAGGGGCTGCTACTTGTTCCACTGTATTGTCTTAATTGTCCCAAATTGTCTTAATCATTCTGGCTAAAGTCCCCATCTAAACACGATATGCAATTTTCTACCTACTATCTTTAGCTTCCTCTCAGAATTTGAGCTTCTTGGTTACTTCTTACAAATGAGTGTTCATGGATTACCCAAGGTAACCTGGAATTAACAATATTGGTAGAGTTAGGTGATTGCAGGGTGTTTTAGGATTTACCAGCTCCAACTGACAAGTGGGATCACAGACTTTTGAGTCATATACATAAGCCCTCCAAGCAAGTAAAAGAATGATGCATTTATGGCACTTCGCATTCTAACTACATGGAAGTCAAACACTGGAGAAGTTTTCCATTGCTCCTTTTTTGTCTGCTCTCAACAATGTGCATCCATCAATCTTTCTTCTTGACTCATATGTATTTGTGGTATTCACAGTAACTTCCACGGCCAGACCAATGAAAGCTACATGGATACTCTGATCCGGCGTCTACAGCTGTATTCCCGGAACTTGGAGCACCTGGTGGAGGAAAGGACAGAGCTATACAAAGCAGAGCGAGACAGAGCAGACAGGCTTAATTTCATGTTACTTCCAAGGTATCTGGCCAGGAGGATTTTCACTGGTGTTTTATTTACATATATGACCTGATTCTTGCAGAGCAGAGGATGGGATTAGTGCTAATGGTCTATTTCCTTCCCCTCTAATCTAATCCTGCTAGGAAGGAAAGAAGAAGCAACTTCCCCTGAGCTCTCCAGCCTATGGTGGAGTTTCATGCCAAGATGGTACTGGGACTCATTATCTTCCACAACACTTAGTCATGCACAGGATCCCCCTTTCCAGCACAACCCTCTTTTTCACTGCCTTCCTGGGAACACATAGATAGATCTACAGTGATCCCATGTTACAGAACTCTGTTCTGCTCGAGAACCTTGCTGGGTAGAAGGAGTGTCTCCAGCTGGAGAGCAGCAGGAGTGCAGTCCAACCTCAGGCTGGTGTTTAGCAGTGCAACAGAGGGGCTGAGGTTGGCTGGGCCATACTGGGCTAGATGGATGCTGCAGAGTATGGTACAGTACAAGTATTATTGATAGTCTGATGTTAGTAATACCAGTAATTTTAATATTGCAAACATTTGGAATAGTAAAGCTATCCTGGTATGTCATTACTAGTTTCAAGGGTATTTCAGTAGTTAGAGTATTGATTTTATGACTTGATTTTAGGTTTGTTCAATCCAGTTTTGGGGAAAACTGGAAATGATCTGGCTGTGTAGACAGTGCGACAAGGAATCCATCATTGCTTTCACTCTGTTTTTCCTACCACTCATTGCAATTGTCTCATTGTAGATGGAATGCAGCATTGTGCAAAAGCTATAAATTTCTGGGTCTCTTTCAGTTATTGTCTTCTAATATCTCCACTAAGAACAGATATTTCCCTGGATTTAGAATTGCAAGAAAATGAAGGTCCCTCTGAATAGATATTGACTGTCATGGTATTGAATTTTTGTTCCATAAAATTATCAGACTATGATATCTCATCTGAAATCAGGATGAGATGATGTAATTATCAAGATGAAATTACTTCTACGCTGGGAAAACAGAAAAATATATCTGTTCTTATTGTATGGGTAGAATGTAGGTCAACATGTCAGAAGTTTCAGTTTTAAGTTTGACTCAATATCCCTGTTTCTGACCTTAACCAAGAAGCTCAGTTGCCCATGCCTCAGTTTCCTCATGGCTATTAACACACTTGGATTTTGTAAGGCTGTGTGCATTAATTACCAGTTAGTTAATTAAATTAGTAAGTGCTTTGAGGTCCCTGTCTGAAAGGCATTATGGGCATCTAAAATGTGATTACAATGGCAGTTTTCAGCAAACTATTTGATGTTTCCTACACAGAAAACAATGATGTGGTTGGGTTGCATGAAAAAAATACCTTTTACAGTAAACACTACTCATCTGTCTTCCTGCCTTCTCTATTTCCACAGGCCAGTAGTAAAATCTTTGAAGGAGACTGGCCGGGTAGAGCCAGAGCTATTTGAAGAAGTCACTATCTACTTCAGTGACATTGTTGGCTTCACCACACTCTGCAAATACAGCACCCCTATGGAGGTGGTAGATATGCTGAATGATATCTACAAGAACTTTGACCACATTCTTGACCATCATGATGTTTACAAGGTGATTAGCTCTGCACTTTTGCTCAGTTAACAAGGGGACACACAAATCAAATTGCATGATGTGGTGGATTTGGGAATCTGCCTTCTAAGCAAAGACAAAAGAGAGAAGAACAGGTCAGGACTACCTCATTTCAAATATGCTTTCACTGTGCCTGCTTATACCAAATGTTCTATACTAGGTGGTCACAGATTCATTAACTGGAATGCTGGGTATAGTTATAAACACTTGTATATCCAAATGTTGTCAGCTACCTTAAACTAATCAATCCTGCTCTCTGGGGAAGAAATGTTTAATTGTGAACAAGAGGACCTGATAAAACCTTTCTGCTTTTAACTGAATATGTACTTTCCTGTGTCTTCAGGTAGTGAGTTCTGATTTTGTTTCCACAGGTGGAGACCATTGGTGATGCTTACATGGTGGTGAGTGGTTTACCGAAGAGGAATGGCAACCGACATGCAGTAGACATCTCCATGATGGCTCTGGACATCCTCAGCTTCATGGGATCTTTTGAACTGAGACATCTGCCGGGTCTGCCTGTTTGGATTCGCATTGGAATTCACTCTGGTACATGCTAGATCAGCAATCACAGTGTTGTTGCCTTATTTTTTGAACAGAATAGACACCGATACAAGACCTGCTAGTACACCATATGCAATTGCTCTCCTCATGAAGAATCAGGTTGAAAAAAATGTACCTGGAGGAAAAGCAAACAGAAGTAAATAAGTCACTGGTTTGCTCCCCCCATAGTGAAATAGCTCATACCCATTCATTCACAAGTTGGTAGCTAGGAAGAGCAACTGCCACTGCTCCTGGTATGATTAAACCAGTTCGATCAAATAAGCCTGCATAGACAGTTCCTCCCTGACCAAAGTGATAATCAGTCATGGCCAGCTATGCTTGTCTGGGCAAAAAGTGCAGGCCGGTAGTTTACGCTTTTGTACGCAAAACTTTTGTTGAGTCTATGTGGGAATCAATGTTCTAATTAATCTGTAAAAATACTTTTTATCAAAAGGGAACTCCATATAGCTCAACAACTTTGGGAAATTCAACAATTACCTGAACACCAACTGTCAGGGGAGGAAAGTGAATGAGACACTGGAAAACTGCTTGAGGCAGCACTGTGCACCCTTCCATAATGAAGTTTTTTCCATTCTTCTCTTGTTTCCAAACCTGACAGCTAATAACTGTACTTTTTTTCTGCACAGAAATTGTGCTTAAATACAATTAACACTGTGCAGCTGCATCCTTTTTATGCTCTTACTAGATTATGCACGACTAACTAAGCTAGGCTTGGTTTGAAGTGTAAGGGGAGACCACAAGGTACTGTGGGAAGTGAGGCACAGACTATTGCCATTGGTGAGGAATACAGAGCTCCAGCAGGCACCGCGCTGCTCTGCAACGGTGAGACACCTTCCAAACAATTAGCCTCTTGATCCACCTTCCTTCATTCTCTGTATCCCATTTGTAGGTCCATGTGCAGCTGGTGTGGTCGGAATAAAAATGCCTCGTTACTGTTTGTTCGGAGACACAGTAAACACAGCTTCACGGATGGAATCCACAGGCTTGCGTAAGGATTTAATTTTAGCTGTCAGTGTAACAGGACCAAAGGCTGTTGGTTAGTTTGTGACCCAAGTGTTTGTTTTCAGCTGAGAACAATTTATTATCAGCTTGCAGAAATTTTAAAGATAAAGGAGCCCTATGTGTTTTGATTACCAATTATTTAACTGCTCAAAGTGACAGTGGACACTTCACTGGGCAAGGAAGAGTTGTTCCTTGTTTGTGCTTTATTGCTGGTAACGGGGAGTTTGTAAGCTGCTTCACTGGCTGAGTTCCTCTGGAAGATATGACACTTATGTGTCTGGAATTTAATTTTACTCTATGAACAGTAGATTTTACTATGACCTAGAATTGCATTACAGCTTTGTTGTGTAAATATGCTGACTGTGTGTTTTAAGTTGAAGCAATTATATCTTTAATTTCACCATTAGGGAACTGTGCCAAGAGCCAGTTTTTCTTCCTTCTGCCCTGTGTCTCAACATGACCATTCTCTGTATAGGCCACTCATGATTATTCTTTTTCCTTTTAGCATCTAAATACTACAGATATCATAGTCGCCTGTATTTCAGATCGATGGCTGTACCAGCTAGTCCTCCCTAGATATACTATGTAGCAGAGTCAGATTTTTTTATACAGCAGTGTAATTGCTTCTCATTTAATTTGACCTTATCGCCTTCTACAACTCCCTGACAGGAGGTTGGAGTCAGGTGGGGATTGGTCTCTTCTCCCAGGCAACCAGCAGTAGGACAAGAGGGCACAGACTCAAGCTCTGCCAGGGGAGGTTTAGGTTGGATATTAGGAAGAGAGTTTTTACAGAGAGAGTAGTCAGGTGTTGTAATTGGGCTGCCCAGGGAGGTGGGGGATTCACCATCCCTGGAGGTTTTCAAGATGAGACTGGATGTGGTACTTAGTGCCATGGTCTAGTAATGACAGTAGGGTTGGACTTGATGATCTTTAAGGTCTCTTCCAACCAGGCTGATTCTATGATTCTATGACTCTCAGCATTTCTGTTGATAACAATTGAAGGCACTTCTGCTCTAGCACCAGTCTTTACATGCACTTAATATGATTATGTGGTATGTTTCCAGGTTGAGCTTTCATTGTCTCTATTTTTCAGCTTTAAGGATTCATGTAAGTGGTTCCACTATTAACATCCTGAAAAGAACAGACTGCCAGTTCCAGTATGAAGTGAGAGGAGAAACGTACTTGAAGGTAACCTTTACCATGTGCATGAACACAGAGAAGAGGGTTAGTAACAAGTAAATAGCTGAGAGGACCCCAGAACTTAACAGCTGGGGAACACGGGAACAGATCAATTGGTATCACAGTCTCTAGTGGTTGAATACACTTTTGCAAAGACAATGCAGGCAATGAAGAACTCCCTAAGTCATAAATTAAAGCAACATAAAGATGTGGAGAATAAATGAAACATACCATTTGGAACATGAAGCTGTGGAGTGGGTTAATCTGATGGAAAGGATGCTGAATCTATTGTTAATTTGCTCATGCTTTGATATCTGACTGTCTCTCTGCCAATCCATTTAATTCAGTCTATTACACTTGCCTGTCCTAGGGAGCTGATGGCAGGCAGCACAGCTCACCTCTCCCATGACGTGTGTTTCATGTCATGCACAAGGAAGTGGGTGTGCAGCTGCATCTCTCCCATTCCTCCTCTTCTCACGTCTGAATTTTAATCCTTTGCTGTCAGCACAGGTTACTGAAAACAAGCAAAGACAAACATGGCAATGTGCAATACAGTATTATTTAAGCAAGTTAACTACAGGAAATTGCATTCTAATCCTGAAATTGTGCTTTCTTTTCTTTGCCATGTATATTTAGGGCAGAGGAACAGAGATTACCTACTGGTTGACGGGTACTGAGGACAAGAAATACAATCTCCCAACACCTCCTTCTGTGTAAGATGTTTTTTATATGTCAGAAGGGAATAGAAATTCCCATTCTTTGTGCTTTACCCTTCACCGTTCCTCCCTGGCACTTCTTGCGGATTTTTTGTACCACTGATCTTGTCTTCAGTAGTTAGAGGCTCAACAGTGTGTGTGCATAGAAACATGTAAATATTCACGACATGGGACTATGCGTGTGGTGAAGGTTATTTGTCTATATAAGCATTTAATGGGTTCATTTCCTTGGAAGGGAAGTAAGACTTACAGGGCAAGTTGCTGACTTTAAAAATTGAACAAGAGTTTATTTTCTAACACATAAGAGAGAAGTTATCAAGAAAAAAAATAAAAGAGGTTGATGTCCTGGAGCTAAGCCACCATTTTGCATTAGAATTAAAGAAAATGGAGTGATAAGAGAAGTGTTGTTTTTGAGAAACCATTCAAAATCGAAGTCAGGATGAGTGGTTGCATTTATTTTGTGTGTATTTTGCATATGAATACTGCATTATTTCCTGCAAACTCACTAAATGTGGAAGTTCCTCACTTTCTGCTCTGAACACCTATGTACACTCTTCAGTAAGTGGGAATTCAATGCCCTCTGCTTTGAAATGAGTGTTTCAGTACAACTTGAAGCAATGATATTGCAAATCATTGTTTGCCAGATACATTGGGATCCTTTATAGTGAAAGGCATAAGTAAATGTTGCAGGTTACTTCTACTGCAAAAGTTTTGAGTGTTACACAATGTGTCCATTGCACAATGTAATCTGCTGCCCATTTATTCCTACTACCTAAGAGAAAAGAGGAAGCTAAGAGAAAGATGAGGATTTTCTCAGGGCATATGAAAAACAGAAATAATCAAATTTTTAATCAACTACAGAACCTCATGAACTTTGCTACTTTTTCTAATGGAAAGTACAAGTGTTTGAGCTGAGCAGGAAATACTATAGACTTCCTCTATAGACTTCCTCTATAGTGCATCTCTTTTGTAAACATACAACTCCTTCTTTAAAATTAATGTAATCTGTTGAGACTATCAGGATTATTCAATTGGCAATTCTTATGGAATTCAACTACTGATAAATTCTCTCGAGCTGTGTTGGCATCACAGTGATGTTTTTGTCTTCACTTCTCATATAGGATTGCCCCTTAAAAATTGTCGTATGTGGGGTACTCCAGCAAAATCCAGATACATCTGAAAAGATGGCAGCTCTGTTACTGAAGGCCACATGAAGTTGAATACTGGAGGTGCTAGTGCCAGTAATAGTGTTGAGAGCTAGAACCTATTTTGATTGGGATTGAATCTAATTTGTGTCTTTCTTTTCATGCAAATGATCATGATTTTTTTTAGGGTCAATAATGACACAGCTACAGACCTCCTGTGCAAAGATGCTGATCCATATTGGAAAACTCACATGGAAATCCTGACTTCTATTTCCAAATTCAGAATCTGAATTTGGTCCTGCCCACACTTTTTACCAGTAGTCTGTGAATGTTGTTAAGATAGATATGAGATAGCAGTGTATAAAAACCACTGAGGACCTGGGGATGACTAAAAATGTGAACCACTGAATTGTTTTTCCATCCTGTTGCTTTCAGGGAGAACCAGCAGCGGTTACAAGACGACTTAGCAGAGATGATAACCACTAGTCTTCAGAAAAGGGAAAATGATGGATCCAAGGCGCGGGAGGTTACACGGGTACCTAGCTACCGATCAGGTACCCTGGAATACCTGCAATTGGTCAGCACAGATAATATTACCACATATATTTAAAACTGGATGTCTAGTATGACTCAAAAAGCTGCAGCAACTCTCTGGAGTACTTCATGTGAAGGCTGGAGGCTTACACTCTCAGCTAGAGGAGAAAGAAAATAACTTTTCGAGCATCCTTCTACTGCCCAACCTGCTATCAGTAGATCAAACCTCTCTTCGCCGTAACGTTGAAATTGTTGGATGACTTCAGTAGGACACACAGCCTGATTTGAGGTAAATGAAAATATCTCCACTTGAGCCTGGAAGATAGTGGGGGTTTTGTTTTGGTTAGGTTTTTTTTAAATGTGACAGTCTGTTCAATAATCCACTTCTGAAAATATTCACAGCAAAACCTTAATTTGCCATGATTTTAAAATGTATTTAATTTGCAATTTTTATTTGGATAAAGATTTGCTGTAATATATTTGAAAATAACATTAAATATATAATACGTAAAACCTGGATATGTTGCTATTTTGCTTCTTCTGTTTTTTTCCCTGTGCCTCACATGTTTTATTTAATCAAGCTGACTTTGTTCAAGACACAACACTTCTGTTATTTACCTTGGGAGATTACTCCAGAAGTATGGTTTCTAAAGCTTATATGAGTCTCCTGGGCCTGAAAAAAATGAAACTGGCATTCTAAACTAGACACTTTCATATCTTTTCTCCACTTCTGTTTCTGGCCCCAAAGCAGAAGTGCAACAGAAATTAAGGAAACAAAATTCTCTGAGCTTTGTAACCTCAGAAGCTTTCAATTCAACTTTTGGATGCAGTTTCACAACCAAGCAGGTTTTATTCCGATGACTCGCTCGTTAACTGACAGCAGGGCATTAATGTTAATAAACTGCATTAAAAACCAACAAAAGCACAGGGGATGCATATAAAAAAATTAGGATTCATATGAAGAAATAATATCTAGTGAGTGAAACTTTTGCAAGGGCCTTTTGTGCATTGGTGGCTTTCAAAGCACAGCTACTTCTTCCACCATTGTCAAATATTGGTCAGTATTCAAACAACAAAATTGGTGCAAAATCATTGGTTTTGAACAGAATTTTTGTTCACATAAACAACGTTAAAAAATTTTAAAAAAGAGCAAGCCAGTTGCCTGTGTTTTTAATTTGTCAAGGTAAACTGGCTTTGTGAGAACACACACACAAAGAACAACATAGCTGTAAGCAGAAAGATCTGGAGTGCAAAGATTCCTGGAAAAAATCAATAATGAGGTGCTGTAGGGCTTATACTGTTGGCTAATGAATTTTAATTCCTACACCCAGGAACATGATATAGACAGAAATAGCAGAAAACGTGTAAGCAACAACCACAGCTTTCACATTATGAATAAGCAATTTTAAACTCTACCTGGCACTGACACCACACCATCTTCTGTCTGTGTCCTAATGCAAGTATTCATTGGGCTGAGGATAGAAAAAAAAATTACTGGTATTCATAAACTGCTGTGTATTGAAAAGAATATTAGTATAGTAAAAAAGTGTAAAGTCTGCTATTTCCTACCTCATGGTGGCAATTAACAAGCTTTGTCTCTCTGTCTGCATCCTTGGGTGTGACTGTTGCAATATGGGGCACCACTGGCTATTGTGTTTGCTGATATGCTCAGCAAATGCATCTGTAATGCAGTGACAAGTGCTTGACTCACCAAGCCTGCAGTAGCCCACTGCTACTATCTCAAGCAGAGCTGTTCTGGCCTTTGAAGTCACAGAGATCTATTTTTGAAGAGGAGATTTATGGGTTCCATACTTGACGTCTCTGAGATACAAATTATTTTAGAGCAAATGTCTGCTGACATTGACTGAGGCAATTACTTTAAAAAGTGCTTAGCTTTCAGTAGCCCTTCTCTTTCCTGCATTCTTCAGATAATAAATTGCGTATCATTTTATGAAGATAAATAGTGAACTTAGCAATGAGTTGATGGACCCATCTCCTGGTAGGTTTGTTTTCTACATGGCTCTGTCCCGGCACATATCTGTCACCTATACATCACAATAAAATCAATTTTGACTACTCTTTTAAAGTACTTGCTCCTGGTTTCTGGTTTGAGTCTGTCTTAGATTCGATGTCTTACCATTGCATTTTATTATGAAATGTTAGTTCAAGGAGCCCTCTATTACCAGAAATCTGTCACTGAAGGTCCAGTCATCCACTTCTCCTGGTTTGTTTTCTTATAAGCAGTAAAACGTTGTATTAAAAACCTAGTGTGAGATATAATTTTCTTTTCCAAGTGGAAAGGATTTTAGCTTCATCATCATTCATTTGAACTTGACTTGCACAAAAAGAAAGTCTTCTGAGAATCCCTGGTATGGGATCATATGAAAGTGAATCTTTCCAAATACACATCAAGAGCTTTGTAGCTTCAGCCATATTCAGATTCCCCCTTGTCTCCATCTCATTTTTGTCATAGAATCATAGAATGTGTTGGGGCCTGGCTAGCTGAGGAGCTGTAACTTGAGCAACAGTAAAGGAATGCTTAATCAATCAAAACAAACACACAAGTAGGTCTCGCTGACCTTGTTTCTATCTTCACGCATTCCTGTGCCTTCAATCTAGCACCTTATAATGGTCTCGTTCTCTCCTGCTGCCAGGGTTTTAGGTCTGGTTTAGTTTTACTCTTATAGATAAGTCATTTTGCTAACAAGCTAGAATAGTGCTACTAATTAGATTCTCATATATACTATGTAATCCTTGCTATCAGTTTCCCAGGATGTGAGAGAGGGATGCAGCTTAAAACTGTAACCTATCATAAGTAAGAATTGTACGTGTGGACAAAGCAGAGCAACCAATCAAAAGCTGCATGATCAGTGTGTGGCTGCATGTATGGGAGACTTTATACTATACATACTGTTAGGTGACAAAAATAAAATTGGCTATCAGAGCATCATATTGGTGTGCTGTAGTCCGTTGCTCGCAAGGACCTCAACAAGAATGGTTTGCACAGAGTCATAGAATGGTTTGGGTTGGAAGGGACCTTAAAGACCCACTAGGTCCAACTCCCATGCCATGGGCAGGGACCCCTTCCACTAGAGCAGGTTGCTCAAGGCCACATCTGATCTGGCCTTAAACATTTCCAGGGATGGGGAAACCTGTGCCAGTGCCTCGCCACCCTCACAGTAAAGAACTTCTTCCTTCTATCTAATGTAAACCTACCCTCTTGCAGTATGAAACCATTCCCCCTTGTCCTGTTACTACACGACCTTGTAAAAAGTCCCTCTGTAGCTCTCTTGCAGGCTCCTTTAGGTACTGGAAGGCTCTCTAAGGAGCCCTCTGTTCTCCAGGCTGAACAGTCTCAACTCCCTCCGCCTGTTGTCACAGGAGAGGTCCTTCAGGGCCCTCCTCCAGACTCGCTCCAACAGGTCCATGTCTTTGTTACGCTGGGGGTCCTACAACCAGGTGAGTTCTCATGAGGGTGGAGTTGAGGGGTAGAATCACCTCCCTTGATCTACTGGCCACAGTGGTTTTGATGCAGCCCAGTATACAGCTGGCTTTCTGAGCTGCAAGTACATACTGCCAGCTCATGTTGATCTTGTCAGCCAACACCCCAACTGTTTCTCCCCAGGGCTGCTCTCAATCCATTCTCTGCCCAGCCTGTATTTGTGCTTGGCATTGCCCCGACCCACGTCCAGGACTTGAACGTGGTGCTGTTGAGCTTCATGGGGTTCGCATGGATCCACCCCTCAAGCCTGTCAGGGTCCCTCTGGATGACCTCCCTTCCCTCCAGCGTGTTGACTGCACCACACAGCTTGGTGTTATCAGCCAGTTTGCTGCAGGTGCACTCAATCCCATGGCCCATGTTGCTGAGAAAGATATAAAACAGTGCCAGTCCCAATACCGACCCCTGAGGAATGTCACTTGTCACTCATCCGCACTCCCCTCCTGTTTCAGCATTGTGTATTTGTGCTTTCTATCCTAGTTCTCACATGACTCCAATTCCTGGCCATGCCCATCACTTGTACACATAGAATCTTGTTTTGAGCACTTTTTTCCCCCCCATGATAGTTCTATACAGGGAATTCTATGGAAAATGTAATTTTCTGTTTTACTTCAACAACACAGTCAAACTGAGAGCAGCAGAGACAGAGGTGAATTTCTGGTTTGGACAAATCTTTGGAAAATATGCCTTCAAAGCAAACATGCCATCCATTCGTGATTAGCCACTTAAGAGTTAATTTTCTATGGGAAGGGAAAAAAAAGTAAAAATTGACAGCACTGTGTTTTATCCTTATCTCTAAGTGAAAAGTAGCCCTGAACAAAGCAGTGATGGGCATGGAAGGATCCCTGCAGCCAGCAGTGGTGTTAGAATACTCTTACCCTGGGCTGGAGGCCAAGACTTGCTGCTTGGCCTGAACTGGTTGGCATGTGACCTTGTTATATGAGGCTATTACAGGCATCGGTATCAAATTTGAACTGTCTTAAACAATTACTGAAACACAAAGTCCAAATAATGGCTGTTTTTAGACAGTGGTAGAATATTCAACACCGAGGGAGACAAAAAGTCAGTCCTTCAAAATTATATGAATCAAAGGTGCAAGGGAAAACCCCATGAAAAGCTGTCTATCTGTAAACCCTAGGAAAAGGATTGTCTCTCAATTTTTCTGCCAGGACACGCACAGCAGTTGTTGTTCTCAACAGGGCTGAAAGCTGCCCTTGCTCGGATGCAAAACACATAGTTTAACGAGGCACCACCCAACTCCTGCTGCAATGGGACCTTTCCTGGTAAACCTTCACCCCTTTTTGGTTAATCACCCATGAGACACCCAGGGGCCCCACGGGAGCAGCCTGGGGCTCCCTCCTCACTGCCTTGTGACCCCACACCCCAGCCAGGCCGTGGGGTCTGCAAACAACCACTGGGGCCAAAAGGATCATAGAGTCATAGGATCACCCAGGTTGGAAGAGACTGCCAAGATCATTGAGTCCAACC
>NW_008657852.1:1423-2141 GCF_000695815.1 Acanthisitta chloris | reverse complement strand
CACCCTGAAAGGAGCCATCCAGCTGGGGATCAGATACACTGTGGGCAACCTGAGCCCCAAGCCAGAGAGGGATGTCCTCATGCAAGACTTCCACGTGGTGGAGAGCATTTTCTTCCCAAGCAAGGGCAGCAACCTCACCCCAGCACACCACTACGCTGACTTCAGGTTCAAAACCTACGCGCCAGTGGCATTCCGATACTTCCGAGAGCTCTTCGTGTTTTGTCTTTTCCTCCCCAGTATTCCTTATGTAATGAGCCCCTGATCGAGCTGTCCAACCCTGGGGCCAGTGGCTCCCTCTTCTACGTCACCAGCGACGATGAGTTCATCATAAAAACTGTGATGCACAAGGAAGCTGAATTCCTCCAGAACCTCCTTCCTGGCTACTACATGAACCTGAACCAGAACCCCCAGACACTGCTGCCCAAGTTCTATGGACTGTACTGTGTGCAGTCTGGGGGCAAAAACATCCACGTGGTGGTGATGAACAACATCCTGCCCAGAGTGGTCAAAATGCACCTCAAGTTCGACCTCAAAGGCTCAACCTACAAGCGCAGAGCATCCAAGAAGGAAAAGGAGAAGTCCAGCCCCACCTACAAAGACCTGGACTTCATCCAGGACATGCCTGAGGGCCTCATGTTGGATGCAGACACCTTCAGTGCTTTAGTGAAGACACTGCAGCGAGACTGCCTGGTCTTGGAAAGTTTTAAAATCATGGCCT
>NW_008657852.1:0-1015 GCF_000695815.1 Acanthisitta chloris | reverse complement strand
GGCCTTCCTGGCTGGGAAGGCGGTTGGTCCCACCGCGGCGTTCTCGGCCAGCCAACTCCCCTCGGAGAAGGATGACACCCAGTATGACCTCCGGGAGGCCAGGAGTTACCCCACGCTGGATGATGAAGGCAGGCCAGACCTGCTCCCGTGCACTCCTCCTTCCTTTGAAGAAGCTACCACAGCCTCCATAGCCACAACTCTGTCGTCAACATCTCTGTCTGTCCCCGAGCGATCACCTTCGGAGACCTCTGAGCAGCCCAGGTACAGGAGGTGCACGCAGTTCTCAGGTCAGGATGGCAGGTCACATGAGGAGGTGCGAGTCGAGGAGGAGCTTCATCAGATCAGTGTCGAGCTGGAGCCCAAGGGTGACACCTTGCGGTTTGCTCCGGCTCAGACTGTGTACACTGCTGCTGCCTCTCCCCGAGGCACAGAGCAAACAGCGCGCAGACAAAGCCAGATCAGAACGCTCCTTAACTCCAGCTAAAATTCTCCCTTGATCAAAAGTCACACATGCTGTCACGTGAAAAGTCCTGTCTAGGTGTGCACAAGGAAATCAGTGTTTCATTTTGTTCTTCAAGAAAAAGAAGGAAAAATCACTGGCCTGAAGGAAGCTCTTGGTCCCTGCAGGGTTGTCAGGGATGACAAACCCACTGGCAATGCACTATCTAGGTGTTTTTGCCTTCCATAACTTCTAAAGAACTGCACTAACACAGGTAGCTGCTCCTTTGAGGGAATAAATCAGGATTGATTTTGTGGTGCTTCACAGGAAGAATCAAGATACATACAGGGTTCAGGTCCTGAGAGCCTTATTGATATTATATGCTGCTCTAAGAGAATCTCCAACTAATAAATGTAAGTTCACATTTCCCATCGATAAGAACTGAAATACCATCCAACTTAAGTAGGACGGCCAGAACCTAACACTTTGGTAATTCAGCCTTTTGCCTTTCACACTAACATCAGCTGAGCTCGAAACGCTAACTAAAATGTGCTCTGCAGAGCTGCTCTGTATTTC
>NW_008657851.1:0-7238 GCF_000695815.1 Acanthisitta chloris | reverse complement strand
CATTTTGCAATCTCACTTCATATGATCCATGGTTTTTTTCATGTTTGATCATTCTCAGGGAATTTCTTAGCCTTTGTATGTTTGTCCATGTCTGACACTGATGTTCAGGATTGCCTATGGTGGGAGGAATGTCTAAGCAAGTAACACTGCAGATAGCAAATTCAGAGAAACTTCAAAGACAGAGTAAGGGAATTTTGGTTAAGAAAGAGCAGCAAAGAAAGTCTTGAAGGCAGAGAGACAGGAGACAGTTTCATCATTAGCAGCAGCAGCGACAAGAAGTCAGAATGTCTCTAGTGCTGGGAGGGACAGAGCAGGCAGGAAGGTTTGTAGGTACCCAGTCTAAGAAGGAACTATTATAAGGTGTGATGCCAAAATAAATTTATGTGTACTTTACTTTTCTCTTCCTACAACTGTTTCCAATTTTGTAATGAAAAATTTACACCCTGGTTTTCCAAGAGCCAGTAAACGCTGCACATAGTGCAATGTTTTACATTATCAACATAGTGTTAGATGACTACATATCACCAGTTACAGAAAAAAATTCTAAATCTCCTGCATGAACTTTATTGGCAGAGTTTTTAAAGTATGGTCTTGAAAGTATGCAGTCAATCACCTTTCATTGACTTGGAAGCATTCAATTTAGGAAATGGTAAATGGCATCTTTGTTCTGAAGAACAGTGGTGTTTCTGGGAGCTCTGGCATGTTGGTCCATCTATGTCAACTAAGTTTGTTCTGAAGAACAGTGGTGTTTCTGGAGCTCTGGCATGTTGGTCCGTCTATGTCGACTAAGGTGCATAAAATAGCTTTTATTATCTGCTTCAAAACACATGCAACAGTTAACTGAAACCATGAAGGTACCATGGCTGCTTGAAGACTAAATGGACCAATCTTGTTTTACTGGGCTTCATAAATTGGAAAGGTCTTGAACTGCTGTAGCTGTTGTGGAACTAAGAATTGCTGCTTAGGGATATTGGCTTTATAAGTACAGAGCAATATCTGTTTCTGGACATCCTACTGTGTGTCTGCACTGTTGGTTTGGCAATGCTTTTATCATTGTTTCAGCTGATGCCATAGGCATATCAAGAATTTTTTGCTTTGAAACCCTGGTAGCGTGAATGTCTGTGCAAGACAGAGGCATAAACTGGTAGGTGTCCATCTTACTTGTGCTTAGTCGGTCTAATTTAATTTGAGGACACAATTTACTGTGTCCTAGACTTTGGGATTAGGGAGGCCTCTCTCCTGCAGTTCCTGCCCTCCTCCTTTCTCACTTCCCACTCATCATCAATGAACCATAAGTGACCTGGTGGGTGATAAGTAACTGGTCAGTGCTTAAACCTTCACTCCAAGACAGCTGGCTCCGTTTCTGTGTCTCTGTACAGCTACAAGCTAGCCATGCTTGGTGGTTGAGAGTAATTTTCCATTTAAGTGTATCAAAACCCTTATTTTTCAGAACACTTTTTAAATTAATGGTGATTACAGATTCTTGATCTAACATGCAGCCTTACTGCAACCACATATTAATTAATGATTTTTATGCCCTTTTGGCCCAGGGAGTTAAGTGAAATGTTTTTTTGATGTTCAGCCACTCACTATGGTGGTCAGATATGTAGGAGGGCCTAGGACAGGAGGGAGAATTTTGAGAGCAAACAAAGCTTTTGATTGCCAAAGAGGAAAGCAGACCTCTGGCAAACAGGAGTAAAATAATCTGAGATGTGGATGAGACTATATTTCCTTGGGAAACACTGTCGGGTGAGAGACGGGTCGCGTGCTAGAACAATAATGCATCAGTTGTGTATTCAAATAACTGTGGGCTTGATTCTGTAAGGCTCCAGGCAGCAATGAGATGGGCTGAGTTTGTCTCTTCAGTGAAATCAGTCAAAGTCAAAGGTTCTCAGATCATTACGTGAGAAAGCCTCAAAGTTCCCTTTGCACGTGACCATTTTCCATAAATCTGAGGAAAGAGAGTCAAACAAGCAATGACTGAAACACCAGCAACCCTGTTAGGAGATGAGTCTGTGTTCGTGACCTTCTAGTTTCTCTGCAGCTTCTATTCAATTAATTCTGGACCACAACAGGCCCATGAGGTAAAGTCATTTGAATAGACTTTTCTATTTTTGCCCTGCAGGTATATTTGTATTGAGAGATTGTGAACCAGTTTATGCAAATAAAATAAATTGAGAAATCAATATGTGCCAGAGACTATTAAACTTCAAAGACTTGGCAATATTTGTCAGAATGCTCAAATTTTTGTACTGTGTTCCCAGTATTATAAACCTAAACTTTATGGTAACTCAAAAAACCCAATCTCTGTCTTTTCTAAGTTGCCTCCACCCTTAACACAGAGCAAAACACTCCCTCTGAGGCCAACTTGAAAAAAAAAACAAACAGCACAAATGAAAGTGACTGTAATTGTGTGAGATCTGAACTACAGCTTTTACTGCTGTTCAAGTGTTTAATAGCTTTCCTTAGCTGGTTGCCTCTTTACTTGCTGTGATACAGCATCTTCTCTAGGGCCGTTCAAGCTCTTCCATAAATGCTCTTCAGATCTGATGCTTAAGCCTTATGATTTATGAATGGACGGGCTAAAGAGCGAGTAGGCAACCACTAATTATTACCTTCTGGGCACTGCAGATGATGTTTCAGAAGCTTGTGGGTTTGCTACTCAGCTTTAAATAGAGATTTAATACTTCTTTATTTATATAAAGGCTAGAATGAAACCTCTGTTGATTCTGATTGAAATGTTTTTCAGCTGTAATAGTAACAGCCAGTTCAGTTTAAAACTGCTGCATATTCTGAGTGAAAAAAAATCATTTTGGCAGTTTCAATAGATGTTTAGGTGCTGTTGAAAATATTTCGCTCCTAACCACTTTTAACACTTCTTCTAGGGGAATTCAAGTATTTATTTGTGAACCAAGAGTACTGCAATTTAATTAGGAGAGGGGGAATGCTGCAGAGAAAATGGTGGGGTTTATGCACAAGTAATAAAAGCATTCAAACAGGAACTTCGGATTTAGAAAAAAAAATAGCGAAGTGTGAATGACTAAAGAAGGTTTAGTAGAAGTGATTCCCACTGAGCTCTGTGTTCCTGCACTTGATTGAAAAAACAGCCTTTCCCAGGCAATCCTTCAGTATTTCAATTCCTTTATGTGTCTTATAAATCATAATAAAGTAGGTAATTTCCTGCCATGGTCTTGGTAGGTATAAGCTTCTGAGTTCTTTGACTGTTAACTGAAGCAATTACACATTTTAAATTAATGGCTGAACTGACTAAATTGACATGTAAAAAACAAGTGTTTCTTTTCATATGGGAAGCATGTAATGATTTATTGTAAGGATGTTCTTAAATTTATGTTCCTTTGAAGATGTTAAAGGTATTAAGAGAAGAGAAATATAGAAAACCTTCCATATTTTGCAATAGGAAAAACATCCCTTTCCACATACTAAAAATGAACAGGAAACAGGGAGTTTTATTTGCTGTCCCTAGTGTTATTTGGCTTGATGCCTCAGAAATCTATTTACTTTATGTAAGTGCACTCTTATTCTAAAACTACTGTATTCAACTCCTATATTCAAATATTCTTTGACAATCAAAGAATTTTTTGGGGAAACTTCTGGTTTAGCCTCTTTATCAAAGAAATTAGATTTTATTTATATTTTTAATTTAACTTTTTATCACCTTTTTGATGGATATGTTGGACAATGAGGTCAGTTTGGAAATGAGAGACTGCAAAAATTCCAATTTGTGGTATATAATACAAGATCAAAGATATTTGGAGGCTACATTCTGCCTTAATTACCAAAATGGTAATTATTACCTGACCTGACTGTTCTAAGATTCACAGAAGTTTAGAGGTTGATGACTATTTTTTATTTTTTTTTTGCTATTGTGGAAGTTTAGAGGTTGATGACTATTTTTTTTTGCTATTGTGATAAGTTTGGATGCAGTCAAATGTCTGAACTGCTCCCATTTTCTTCAAACCGACTCAGTCCCTTCCAAAAAAAAGTCTGCAGCCTGTTCTGTTCTCTGTTTTTGATGTAAAAATATATTTTAGTACAGTAACAAAAAGGAACTCCTGACATCTGGAAAGTGCTGTCTAGTTAGGGAGAAGGTATAACAGGGCAGAGTTTTGAAGGCTTCCTCCAGACAATATTGAGAGTGTGGCTCATGCCCTGCATCATGCAGTCACCTCTTGGCCTCAAAGGATTGCAGGGATACATTCCCTCTTAGTCCATCCTCTGTGCCAAAAATTATGTCACTGTTCTGCCTTGTCACTTGAAAAACTAACTGATCACTGAATTTTCCATGCCTTTGTTTTTTGATGATTACAAATATGGGCTGGATTTAATCAACTCCATTAGGACATATTGCTATGCTAGTTTACACCTGATGATGCTCTTACCAAAAAACTTCTTCTCAATCCTGCCTGACGACACCACTTTGAAAGCATTTTTCTTCAAGTTTAAGCATCATCTCAAAGAAGTTTCAAATTTAAACTAGTGCCTTGTTCCCAAAGACCAATATTAAGCTGAAGCTTTTGATGATTGTAGGGGGCATAAGTATCTCCAGCATGGGCAGCATGACTGAATATTCAGGAGATTTTATGCTTTGAAGGCTAGAGTATTTTGCTGGCACTAATGCACATTAATATGTCTGACTTTAAAGCCCTCATAGTTCCATTTGACTGATGAAGTAGTGAAAATTTAGGGTTCCTAAATTTGTTTTCTCTCTTCTCAATTCAATTTTGCTGATTCCTTGTCCCCCAAATGTTATCTTACACATTTAAGTTTAAGCTGTAAGTTGTAAGCTAAGTGGGCAGGTCTGGGCTGTTTCTGCTTCCTATTTTGTAAGCTAGCAAGTACTTCCATCCTGAAGTCAATTGCTGCTGGATTGGTCATGTTCACACTAACTCAACTAACAGCATTGCAAAACAGAAACAACGAAGTCAATTGCTGCTGGATTGGTCATGCTCACACTAACTCAACTAACAGCATTACAAAACAGAAACAAGGGCAGGTCTGGGCTGTTTCTGCTTCCTATTTTGTAAGCTAGCAAGTACTTCCATCCTGAAGTCAATTGCTGCTGGATTGGTCATGTTCACACTAACTCAACTAACAGCATTGCAAAACAGAAACAACTCATTTATATCAGAAGAAAAGATTCTTAAAGTTGTGAGTGGTCTGGATGCTCACTGACTCAGACTGCTCATTCAAGGTGAATTAAAGCTTTATTTTTAAAGTTTATCTATCTTTTATTGGCTTTTTACCCCATACACATACTGTGGTAAAAGTTATTAAAGCAAGACAATGATAAATCCTCCAGAAAACCTATCATCCTGAACACAAATGTCTAACACAAAACCCAAATCAGACTATTAATAGTTCTCTAGGACCCAATGTGGTACGACGTCAAAAAGACTAAATGATGATGGTTTATTTTGTTTTTGTTCTTGCAAAAACTGGAGGACCATAGGGTGTTATCTTCTCTGCTTGCCCTTAGAAATATTTCTGTTGATGTGGAACCCTGTACTGAAGAAGAGAAAAGTGGTTCCAAGTGAACAGTCCTAAAGAAACTGGTTGGACTTCTAGCTGTAATCAACTGTGCAGTTTGTTTCAGAGCTCTGCTAGGAAGATGCCTTTGTATTGTCCCTCTCAGTAGAGCTAGGAGGAGTTACTGGGATGGTTTTTATAACAGGGCCAGGCCTATTATAAACTTCGTTTATTTGATTAATGTAAGGAAGCATTTAGGATTATTGACCTGATATGACAACAGAAGAATAGAAAACAAAAAGTAGTTTGACCTAAGTTTGAGAAATAACTTGGATTTCTTTAAATTATAAGTCTGTGAAGATTCTATGATATCAGAGATCAGCAAATATGTATTTAAATACTTCTAGTCAACTGTTCTATGAACAGACAAGCACAGAAAAATGCACAGTTGCAATGTATCGAGGAAAACTAATCAAAAAGCCAGAGCTATCAGCTCATCAAGAAATTGTTTGCCAAGAGTAGTTGGTGGCAATGAAGTTTAAGGTCTGTCATCAAATCCTTTACACTGCATTTGGTTCCTGGAAGATATGGGCTCATCCTGAATTATACACAATTTTCCAGTCAGTTTGCCTGTACACATAGGGAAGAAAAAAAAGAAGAAAAAGCATAGTCTGCATAGGGCTCTCCATGTATTCACAGTAGATAAGTGACCCTCATGTGATGATGGTGCTTTTTTCAATTTACAGCAATTTAAAGCAGTGAAAAGAAGTTTCAGAAAATAATTTTATAGCAGAGCCTTTGGCTTTTGTGCCACTCTGCTACCCATATAAGTAGAAATTAAAAGAGCAATGATATGACAGCACACTAATCCAACTAACAAATCAATAACATACATATATATAGGTCCGGGTAGCACTCATTCATCCCAGTGATAAATGAAAAAAGCCTTCATAGAAGATTAAGCAACCAGTAGTATATCAATAATTTAATATCTATCCCTTGGAGTCAAGTTTTTTACTACTGAGCAAAGGTGAGATGTTCTGTCTTCCTAACTTTTTAAATTTATTTTGGTTTTCTATTTCCTGGGTAGGAAGGATAAACTGAACTGACAAATTCCTGGCTTTAATTTGGTTCATGATTGTTTTGGTCATTTTAGTAGTTATGGCTGAATTTATGTGTAGATATCCAAGTTGACTGGTAGCCTACATGTGATTAAGGAAATGCTTCTCCACATCTTAAATATGAAAATCATCTCTCCTCTAGCCCTCCCATTACCAGGGACATCTGCGAGCACCAGTGACCTGGGGAAAAAGGTTCTTAAATATGAAAATCATCTCTCCTCTGGCCCTCCCATTACCAGGGACATCTGCAAGCACCAGTGACCTGGGGAACAAGGCTGGTGTCCTCCTTCCCAGCCACTCAGTAACCCACAGAAAACTGTTATGTGACTGAAATATATCCCATCTTGACAGTTCTCAGCTCCATCAGGAAATAGTGATACAGGCTGGTTTGAGTTTTCCTGATCCCTTGGGGAAACTGGGTGCAGCAGACTCAGGCAGTTCAACAGAAACAGGTGTATGTCTGTCAGCTTCCATGGAGAGCCTGCAAAAGGGATGCAATGGGTGGCAATTTCTTCTTTCACTTCACTCCATCACCCCTCTGACAAAGGGAGAGGATAATTAGTGTATTCAGGTGAGCAAAAGTGAGCAGGTATAAACATGTCAGACCAGGCCCAGAGAGTGGTGGTGAAT